>NC_091201.1:23871898-23946898 GCF_040958095.1 Procambarus clarkii
AATAGGTTTCATTTGTCCACTTTGTCTATTCCTCTCAGGATCTTGTATGTAGTGATCGTATCCCCTTTGTTTCTTCTCTCTCTCTTTTTAAGATTGTGAGGGGGAGTTCCCTCAACCTGTCCTAATAGTCGAGCCCCCACGATTCTGGACATGTACTGTATAACATTAATTTAGTTGCAAACACCTGAACATTCTCAAGTTTCATTTAGTGTTTCACAAGGTGTGGGTTGCATGGTAGTGCTGCATACTCAAGTAATGGTTTCACACAGAACCCCATTAAGGCAAGGCAAGGCAAGGCAAGGCAAGTCAAGCAGGTGTCACATAGGCAGTGTATGGACCCCGAGAGCCTCCTTGCCTGTTGTTTAGATTCTTAAATGATGTTCGTATATATGCTAACTTCTCATTTACTGCTGATGTTATGCTGTTCACACAAGCCTCTGGTATTAGTGTTGGGATTATGTTAATTACCAGGTCTTTCCCTTATGATGTAGTTAAATATAGGTGTCCCATCTCCCTTAACCATTTCCATTACCATTGTTGAATTCCATCAGCCATTTATCTGCCCACTTCTGAAACATGTCACTGTCTTCCTTTTCCAGATTTCCATTAGCTCTGTGTCTATAGTGTAATGTTGAACACTACAGTTAATGAGCAGCTTCTTTCAGTAACCATGGTGATATCTGGTCTGGTCTTGTTGCTTTGGCTACATCCAGTTGCTCCAGGTTTCTTTTTACCTATTCTACATTAACTTCAAATCTGACTACTGTTGTTTCTGTTTGGAAACCTACTGAAACCTTGTGTTGAGTCCACACTCACACACTCTCACTCTTTGTCATTCTCCTTACACTGTTGGTTTGCTGTTCTTTTTTTTTTGTCCACTTACCTCCTGAGAAGCATGAACTGGAACTGTTCTGGTGCTTCTTTGTATTTGTCTCATTTGCTGATTTTCCTTCCATTGAACATTCTGTAGATAGGTCCTAACACTCTTGTGGTCACTTTAATGTATTCTCTCATACTCTTTATCATGTTTCAAGTTCTCTTTCAGTTCTCCAATGTAATCAAACACAATAAAGCAGTGGTCACTGGCTATTAGTGCCATCTCATATTTTAAGTTCTCTACATCATCTTCATTTTGAATAAACACTAGGTCTAGGGTAGCTGGTACATCACCTCTTGTTTCTTGTTGACTTCTTGATATCACCCATAGGAAGTGTTTGTGTGCAGTGTCCATAAATCTTGCTCTTTCTGTTTCATCTTCCCCATGAGGATCTTTTCGAGGTTAAAATCCGAAAGAATTGGGATCCTTATTCCGGCTTTGCTGTTGTGGCTGCCTTTTCCATTACATTTAGGCATGTTTCATTACATTTATTTCATTTCTCCCCCTTGACCTTCCAATAGTTATGTCATGTTTCAGTGACCTTGAAACATTCAGACATAACTATTTTAAGTTTCTTATTACGATGAGAGACAAGGTCAACACAAGCCTATCATGTGATAAGAGTCCTGGGCAAACCTAATAGCTCTGGCTCGGGAAGCATCCAAGGAGGCTATGCTTAGATAATTAATATTTCCTCTGTGTATTGTATATAGTCAAGACAATTCCAGTAATTCATAGACAATTGCATATTAAAATGCCTAGTTCTAAAAATATACATTTAGAATATTTAATATGTAATATATGAGAAATGTTAAATTTCAGATAAGTACTGAAGAAGCCCACACAGTGGCTCGACAACTGAAGATCCCATACATTGAATGTTCAGCCAAAAGCCGCACAAATGTGGACCAATCCTTTTATGAACTTGTGAGAATAGTGCGCAAGTTCCAAGCTGCAGAACGACCTCCTGCAAAACCTGCTGCCAAGAAGAACAAAAAGAATTGTGTTATTGTTTGAAACTTGACTAAATTTTGCATTAATAAGGAGTTTTAAAGTCATGATATTGCTGATTAAGGCATAAACTGAAATGTATAAACTATCAAATATGCAAAGTTGTGCCACAAGTTTCAATGTTCAAATATGGAGATTTTTTTTTTGTTTTTGTTTTACAAGGAAAATGTTTAGTGCCTTTAATTATGAGTAAAATGCAATAAATGAGTATCAAGCCGGATTAATAGTACCAGCAAGAAACATAAAATAAAGATGGTGTATGGATTAGTAAAAGAAAATTTTATTGTGAATGCTTGTTTAGGCAGCCTGAATTGTCACAATTACTGGTATGATGGATAATTCGTTGATACTTTTAAATGTATCCACTCGCGCACACATCCTTACAAAGCCTGCTTCACATGGTTGGATGGAGATTTTCACACTATCACAGTTAAGTGCATCTAAGCTAAGGTAGTGATCTCAAGGTATTGTCATGCCAGTACTGAAAAACTTGTTCTGTGCAACAGCATGCTACAACCAATACTCATCTCTTTGTATCTCAATATATTATTGTTCATAAGTTTTCCATAGTGTGTAATTGTGAATATAAGAACAGTAGTTCCAACTATATTGTACCTTGTATTCATATAAAATATATGTTATTTTAATTATGTTAAGTGTTATCTCCTTAAAATTGCTTTACTCTACTTATGAAGCATAACAGTTGTAACATTTTGGTACAATTAGAAAACTGTCTTTTCAGTCATCGCCACAAACTGATAGATATGGTAAGAGTACCGAGTAATCTCTCATTTTACAGGTCATAATTGCCAGATGACACACTAATTAATATGTACATCAATTTATTTGTTCTCTTTTTGGTTTTGCATTAATTACCCCTTGTTTCAGAGGGGAAAATGGTGGTTGTGTTTGGTCATGTATTAGTGTAGATACTTTGTATAATTTTCATTATAACAGTCCGTTATTTTTCTTCTTCAGAGTAATGAAAAGCTTACCTTACCTTGCCTTGAGGTGCTTCCGGGGCTTAGTGTCCCCGCGGCCCGGTCGTCGACCAGGCCTCCTGGTTGCTGGACTGATCAACCAGGCTGTTAGACGCGGCTGCTCGCAGCCTGACGTATTAGTCACAGCCTGGTTGATCAGGTATCAGCCAGGCTGTGACTCATACGTCAGGCTGCGAGCAGCCGCGTCTAACAGCCTGGTTGATCAGTCCAGCAACCAGGAGGCCTGGTCGACGACCGGGCCGCGGGGACACTAAGCCCCGGAAGCACCTCAAGGCAAGGTAAGGTAAGCTTTTCATTACTCTGAAGAAGAAAAATAACGGACTGTTATAATGAAAATTATACTATGCTTCGTTATACATTTAACCTCTTGTGTTATTATTGATGGCCATTAAAAAAATATTAAGTGATAAGTTGAGCAAAGTTGTGTGAATATTTGTATGCATACAGTATATACTGTAATAGAATTGTAGTTCCTCAGTTTGTGCAAGGAATGCATTCCTTGAAAATTGTACTGTGAATTTGCACAACTCACACACAAGACAATGCATATATAGGACACTGTTTGAAAAACACTGCTTCATACACAGATCTCTTGTTTTTAACTCTCAATAAAGACATGCATACTACCATATAGCACTTTGTTTGGGGAGGAAAACAAAATTGGGAATGCTTCTAACAATAGAAGCCAAGAACATGAACATTCTGCACAATAACTATATCACTAAATACCTCCACACAAATGGTCATTAAATCACTACAAGTTGTCACCACTAATACCATGGTCACAATGTAAGGTTAAGAATGTAATTATTTAAATATTTATAAACTATTTCTTCAATGCTTATACAGTAATTAAAACAAAGAGAAAAAAAAGAAAGGCCAGCACAGATTCAGTAAAAATATTCATGCCAAAGATGAGGCAGGGAAAAGATGTATATGGCTAACCACTTGTCAATGTGTTACAAATCAAATGTTTTTATAAATACGGTGCAGGGCACTGTAACAGGACTGGCTGTAAGTGAATTGACCCAGGGGGCTTCTTTTTAATTTTGAGTGCACTACTAAGGAGAATGTTAATTTTTCAGATATAGTACTTTAAATACTACAGAAAAAACAAATCTTGACTAGTATTCTACCAACAATTATGTTTATAAAAGGTGCAACACACAAGTGGCAGACATTACCCTGGAAGCTAAATGATGAGGAGTACACAGCTGATGGTAAGTGACCTTAACTAGTGATGTCCCACAGTTCACCAACACAATAAATATATACTGTATATACAGTACATACACACAAGACTTTACATAAAAGGTACACAATAAATTGTCACAAACTCCTAGGTGTGCTGCCAAGAACCATGACTAACACTTATTACCCCTTCATGTACCACAGCGAGGTGCTGGAAAATGTAGCTGGCAGCTCATTATTCATTATATATATTTTATATATTATCTAAGTACTGTACAGTGGCGCCTCGATTAATGAGTGTAATCCGTTCCGGCTCGTCATGTGGAAAACTCGACTTGTGAAACAACAACAAAACTGCTGTCAGAAGTGTCAGAGAACCAGCGGGAACACTCATTAATAGAGCGAAGCTCATCAGTAGAGACGTATTTTCTGCGAGTGGCTTGCTCATTACTCGAAATGCTCGTCACTCGAGGTTCCACTGTATATATAAAATATTTAAATTTGTATATTTCAAGTTCAAATTTCATCTCTGAAGTGACAACCAGATCATTTTAGGGGGAATAGGATAGTTTGTAATTGAATATCAAGATTCTGATGTGAATGGAAATTGCAGTTTTTAAATAACCAATACTGTAGCACATTTTAGAGAAACATTTTGCATTGATGTGTAACTTTGGTATAATATATATATAGCCTGTTTTATTATCGCCAATATACAGTACTTCCTGTATATTGACATTACATGATGAAATATTTGTACTGTACTAATGAGGAAAAAAAAAAGTACTGTATAACAAGTAATTTTTCTTTAAAAGATTACAGTATATATATAAAAAACATTAAATTCTTGTTACCTTAATAGTTACTATAAAATAATTTTTTTAACACAACGTTGTTTAAAATATATCTGCTTTAAAACTACATGCAGTATACTCACCCTCATTACCTAACTCTGTTTAGGTAATGAGGGTATATTCGGCTCGGTATTCTCCACTAATACATCCTGGAAGTTGGGTTACTGTATAACTATTACAGATGTTGCCAATATGTAAATTACCATATATATTTGCATTTCAAGAAAATTATATGAAATACTCTTATGGTAATCACTTCCAAGTATGGCATTTGAAAAATAGACCACTAAACAAAAAATTTGCTTGATTTTCATGACATTTCACTCAGCTGTTTAGTGATGGCTGTGTGGGGCTGCTACCAGAAGCAGCCTTGCTAATCAGGTTATCGCCAGGGGTAACCTGATCTTCGGGCCGGGCTTAAAGATTACAACTCTTAAAATCAACACCAGGTAAATTGAACTTCATTCTGCATACATGATCTGGAACAGAATTCATGCACAAAGTTTGGTTAAATTTTTATTGATAGGTAAAAAAAAGGGGGAGGGCAAATACAGATTAAGTTAATCATAGTTAAACAGTTGTAAACATCTTGTTTCATATTGCAAAGATGCCCATAACTTTGCAAGGGACAAGTTGGATGCAATTAAAAAAAAAAAGTAATTGGATGTGTGACAGATGTTAGCTGCACTTATTGATTTATCTTTTCAATTGTGTAATATGGATAATTGCATTAACAAATACACTTGAGTTCTGGAAAAAACAAATAAATTGAGTGCATAACCACTGGGCATGCAGTCAAAAGCCTGCCAAAGATAATAGTTTTTGTTATTTTTGCAGTGTCTGCTTTACATCTCGTTTTGCCATTACTAATTAATAAGTTGGATTGGCAACAAGGCAGCTCTCAATAACTGTTTATACCACACTCTCCCGATTACAAAATTCTACAAAAATTATTCTCCACTCTGCTGCAGCTAAATCCCAATGGCACTCAACATATCATTTTATCAACACTGCCACTTCCTCACACCCCTTCTTTCTCAGAGTGCACTGTTAGGTGGAAGTATGCCTGGCTTGCCAAATTGATCTTCCACCCAACAATTGTACTCCAGTGCCTCAGCTGCTGTTGCATTATACTTGATTCATTCTAACCTCATGTGTTCATATTATTAAAGCGTGCTTTGATTTTTAACTCGTATGCGACATAAAAATAAGAACTTGTGAACCAATGAGGCAATGTAGTTAAAAGTATTAATAGATATAGATATTTTTATAGCATTCTTGAATTGTGTAAGGAAAACCCTTGAAATTCTCTGTTAATGAGAACTAAACCTTCAGTTATCAAGTACTGTACTGTAATTAAAATAAGATGCCAAGCCTAGAAGACAAATTGAAATAAAGAAAATGAGCTTAACAGTAGGGCTTTTTTTTTTTTTCATGAAATGAGAACAGCTAGAAAAGCAGCAACTTTAACTTGATACAAGGAGTGAATTTGGGTCTGGGAGTTGTGAAGAGTATGCTACCTACAACATACAGTGGCTCAATTACATAACCTTGTAGAGTACAAGTAGGTGGTGACACTTTTGTATAGTACATAATTATTATTCAGATGCTCTTGTTAAGCATTTCAAAAGTTTCTGTTCAGTTTAAAACAGTTCTAGGTGTGATAATTATGTTAGAATTATTTATGAATGATTCTACTGTTGAGTGTTGACTGGAAGCTTGGATGGTGCATAGCATCACAATGTTGAAAGGTGTATAATAATGGCAAAATGTAATTCATTTTTTTAATGTATTCAATGGGAAAAATATTCAGAAATGTTTTATTTTATTATTTTAATTGGAGCTAAGGGTAGCCTTACGTGATATTACTAATGGAAACCACCGATTAACTGATAACATTTGCTACAAACTAGAACCACTTGTAAACAATGTAAAGATGAAACTTCATTATTACTCCACTAAACAATTATTAAATAGTAAAGTTATTTTTAATTGTTAGTGAAAATTAGTCAAATTAGATTATCGTAAAACATCTATAACACATGTACCAAAATAAAATAAAATAATTTTGGTTTAGAAAAACTTTTTGCACACCTTAATGAACTTCAGTACAACAAAAGATTTAAAGAGCATGGTTTGTGTGTACTGTATTTGCAAAATATATTTTAGCATTATATTACCAGCTTAATAGATCAACATTGTTCTAAGCTTGTATTATAAATTTTAAGGATGGTGCTCCTAAAAATTTTTAACGGCTCTTTAATTTATTGTGGAAATGAAATAAAGATATTTTTAAGAAAATATGGTTTTACTTTATACCTGAAGGGTTTAAAGTTTTAAAGGTTCTATACAAAAATTAAAAGGTTGTATGAGTAAGTTAAAGGGTCTTGTAAATAAAATTTTTAAAGGGTCTTGTAGGTCCTGTAAGCAAGTGCCTCTATTTTTCAAAGATGACGTATGTTTACTGGAGGCCTGAGGAAACAGGTGTGAGCCTTGTGTACCCCTGTGACTTTGTAAATCTTGCACAGTACTTGCTTCTAGTTAATACTGAGAAACCTCAGCTCCAAAAGTTCCTGAGTAGTAAAGGGCTGAGGGCGTAGATTTTCATCCTCACTGCACTATTTTTAAACTCCCAGGAAGCAGGCAAATCTCATTGGTAGGTTAAATTTTGAATGTAAACTTTATTCTCTGTATTGAGTGTGGTTGAAGGAGGTAAATGGGTATCACCAATGGTTTGCTAGTCACTACAGGTGAGATCACTTAGTTCATCTGTCTCTGATGTTGACACTCTTAAGCAGTAGATTTCCTTCATTGGAAGCCTTCAGTCTATATTTATCTATATCCAAATATCTTTATAAATGCTTTTCTTGTAGATTGGTTTGTTTCTAGTCTCCAAATGCAAGCTAGGAGTCTTGACTTTTGTGACTAGCTCAAATCTACATTAGTATGAATAGGCAGTGTAGTTCTCTCTCAATCATATTGCTGTCCCAAGAACCTCTTCCATCCAGCTCATTCTCACAATTTAACACTGTAAAATGCAACTGCATTGTCTGACCAGAAACATTTGAATCTAAGCAACCGACCTCTAACCTATCAAGGCTGATTCTCGGAAAATATAAATTTTACGGTGCTTTAATTGTTAATATAACCCAGTAACCTTGACAGATTAGTCTATTACATTATAAATGTGATATACTATATTAGGGGAGAGGACAGGTTGGTCCATCAGCGCACACACTAACACTATGACCACCGTATACTGACTCAACTGGGAGATTTTTCCAGGTCTCATTGCCTGTGGCACTTTAGCTTAGCCATAGTTGATATTAAAAAATATCACACACATTCCCTTCTGATGTTGTTGTTGTTGTTGTTTTAGACTCGGCTACTCAACAACAAGTTCCAAGCAGCACGGTCTATGGTGAGCCTGTAGTGGACTTCCAATATCTGGATGATCAATTTATCACAAAAATGACTACTAATATTAAACACTAACAAATTATTTAGAACTATTACCAGTCTAATAGTAGTAAGGATTCTCCCAGAAATAACTGATAATTTCAAACTTACTGTCTTTAAAGTTGTGGTGTTATAGGTGGCAACAGTTCAGGGTTGTGATCCAGCATTGTGTTGTGACTGAGACTGAGGCAGATCATCTAAAGAATAAAGTGGTGTGAAAATAGGTTTTTCATGGATGCACTTCTGTTGTTGCCACGACCACCTGTTGCTGTCATCAAAACTATCCTTTATGACGTGCAACTTTTCTAGCCTTTCCAGTACATCTTCACGTCTTGCGAGATTTGGCCCAGAGCGAATTATTCTTACTGCTTCTCCCTAAGAAAATATTGTCCATGTTACCAATGGTAAAAAAAATGTTTACTTTGCACATTTATTTATAAAATACAGTACCATTTATTGAAGTGGTATATCCAGTGTCAAGTCTACTAATGAAATGCTCAACACAGCTGTAGCACCAGTTCTACAGATCAATAAACCCAATATTGAATGTAATGAACCACGTTTTTCTGGAGGAGTCCTTGTGGCTCCCTACAGCTATCCTCCTGAGATTGCTTCATATCAAAGGGTCACTTCAGCCACAGAACTTCCATTTGGTCTACCAGGAACCAGAATCAGAACCTGGCCCCCTCACAGAGGCACAGGGTAGGCCAATTTGACAATCTGCCACCCCACCAGAAAAAGCCTCAAGAAAGTCAGCAAAACTAAACTGACAACTGGAAGGTACACAGGAAATGAAGCCTCAAAACCACCAAACAACTCTTAACAATTCACACAGAACAAGGAATCCACTCAAATGAGCCCAAAATTCGTTAGTACTGGTAACCTCTACTAGGCAGCCAGGATCCAGCTTCCAGCCAGCTGGCTCATTAAGTCAGTTCTGCCCCTGATGCTGGTATCCTCACACCTTTAGTACTTACAGTTAAGCTTCTCAGGCAAGCACCAAAGCTTCGAGCTAAGTGCCGGCCATCCTTGGGCTTGGTTGTCCTTTGGAGGGCAAACTTGTTGTGTACTGCTTCAAGTTTTAGTTTAAATTTCGCATGCGTGTTTAGATTGGGCTTGTTCGGCGAGCTTGGCTCGTTTGGCATTTCAGGCTGCACGTACTCGGGGTTCTCTTCCTGTATGCCCACTAACGCTGCCCTTGCACAGTCAGAGCTTTCCGTCTCTGGTGTGTTAAGGAGTTTGCCATTGACAGGCATGTCCACCAGGTGCGGGAAGTGGCAAGGTACTGTGAGAAAGCCACAATCCCATCAGGTCGGGAGGGAGGACGAGAGCAGGTAACACGAGGATACATGGGTGGAGGGTGGACATCAGCCCAGATGATCATATGCCAGGAAGGGCCAAAGGACAGAGGAGGACTGAACAGGAAGGCGGGATCAAGAGATGGAGGGGCCCACAGGGGATAAAGATCAAAGAGGTGGGGTGCCAACATGATAATGATGGGTAGGGGAAGACTGGGAAAGTGGGGCAGAAACACTGGTCAGTAGCACCAGAGACACACACAGACTCGGATTGTAGGAGAGCGGGAAAAGGAGGAGAGCTTGTGGACATGTTGGGGTCCAACGCATCGAAATAGTTGTGGATATGAGGAGGGAAGGGAAGGGGAGCACAATGTAATACACAAGCATAGGTCATACCAGAAAAAGGAGGAAGAAGATGAACCTAATCTTAGTTTGGGGAGGGGGGGGGGGGGGTGAGATCCTGTCCAAGGTGGAGGATTGCCTGTTTGAACTTATAATGGAGACAAGAATGCAAAAATCCAAGGCGGGCATCACCACAGTTGATGGAGCAAGCACGAGAAGCACAGTCGTAAAATGGTCTGAGGAACCACATAAGAAGCAAAAAGATGCCTTACTAACACATTTCGAGGCTCCGTGTCTGAATTTCCAACACCTATTGCAGAGGTGTGGATAAGGGGTATATTCCTGAATGGTGCATCTGGCACCAACAAGAATTACCAAGGACAGGAGGGTTCAACTATCAAAAGTTACCTTGAAGACCTTAAGGAAATGATAATAACTGTGAGGCAGTTATTATCAAGTGAATGGCTCAAGTCCTAGATGAATCAAAAGGGAATGCATGGGTCTCCATGCACAGCTAAAGCATATGGGTGTATTTTGTTTGTATCATCACAGCAGGCAGGAGAGGTGAGTAGGAGCCACCCCCCACTCCCTCTTATCAGTGGGCATTGCAGAAGAGCCCCCACATCACATCAAGGCACCACCCACTGAGGGGGGTATTTTAAAACAAATATTTTATGTATACAGTAATTATAATATTTTACAATCAATATAAAAGTTTATAAAGCACATGTTTTAGACCAAAAGTTTATACAAATTTAATTTTGTGTTCCTTTCTGAAACAGAAATTTGCACACTCTCATTTTGAAGAATTATTACCAACGGGATATACCTTATCAGGATTCTCCGAATATAACTATTTTGGATGTGTCTGCTACACATCAATATTACCTTTATCCACTGCTGTAATTTCAGCGGGCGTGTTTGATCGATGGTAGCAGATGGACATTTAACTAAGGAAGCTAGTAGCTCTTTGAAGTCATAAATCCCATAGAAGCCCACAACATCAGTCATCCCAATGATTTCCCCATGAGATATAACAGTACTGCTACTGGCACCTTGAAATATACAAAACAAAACAATTATTAGCAGATGATGGCCACATGCCAAGAGTTAAGGGCATCAAACTCATCAGCATGGAAGAAAACAACATTTAAGACTTGATAATACAAAGAAATAAATTGTGAATTATTTCATCTCATCTCTGGCCTCAATGCACCTTCATCTCATTTTTTTTGCCCATTTATAAACAGCTAACTTGGCATTTCTCAATTACATCTAATAAAGATCTTACAGACAAAAATTAATTTTCAATAAAGCCTGCTTTCATGTCGGTGTTCCTCTTTGTAGTTATTATGGTTTAGCACTTCATCCTGATAATTACCTTTGTTTTCTGCTGCAACATAATCATTACTATGTGTAAAATAGTGGCTTATTTTTCCTATCTCTTCCCTGTACTAAAGGAGGAGCCCATCTAGAACTGAGCATACATGCAGCATTAATATACATACCAGTCACTAACCCTTGGAGGGTGCAACTGATAAATGCTGACATCCCCCCATGGTTTGCAAGAAAAAATTGTTCTGAAAATTTTGCTGTAAAAATTTATAGTGGTACCTTGGTGTACAACTGCCCTAGAGTACAATTTTTTCGTATATGATGTCAAATTTATAGTAAAATTTGAATGGGTGTACGTTTTCCTTGGAATACAACGTCTGTTGATATGTGTTTGGGTCAAGCGAGTGCGTGGCGCTGAGGCGATTGTTTACCAGTGTAATACACCTACCTGCCCAGTGACGTCCGCGCTTGAATTCTTTGTAAAGAATTTAATTGTTTTTGTGCTTTGTTTTTGGTTTCTGAACATAAAAGTTATTATACTGTATATCATGCCATTGGTCCCAAGAAAGTCAGTGGTAAAATTTAACCTAAGAAAATAGTTGTGAAGATGACGATAAAGGAAAAACAAGAGATCATTCGTAAACATGAACATGGTATGCGGGTTGATGATATCCCTTTCTTATTAATTAAGAAAATGTGTGCAGTATGGGAAGAACTGCAAAGTTTTGCTGAAGTGTCACCCAGATAAAGCTGTAACAGGCCATTGCATTGACCTTTTTAATGACAATGCGATGTCTCACTACAGACAAGTGTTAAAACTTAGGGAAAAACAAGTGTCAGTAGACAGGGTTTTAGTGAGACAAACAAGCAGTGAGCCACAACCAGGTCCTAGTGGTATGCCTGCAAAATGTAGAAGAGAGAGAGTGTACCCCAGAAAAGTCATGTCTGCCTGATGTTATAATGAGAAGGGGATTCCCCTTCCAAACACTAACACCTCTTCTCCCCTCTTCACCATCTTCCATACCCCAACAAGAGTCCTCAATAAAGGTAAGATATACATACTGTATTGTAGTACAAAATGAGTGGTATTCAGTATAAAAAAAAAATTTAAGTTAATATTTTTGGAGGGTGTGGAACAGATTAATTTAATTCACATTATTTCTTATGGGAAAATTCGTTTTGGTTTATAAATTTTTGGTCTATGTTGCGTCTCCGGGAACGGATTAGGATCGTAAATGAAAGTGCCACTGTACTTGGAAGTTAGGCAACTGTTGTTGGGACTATCCTGGAGGTCAGTAGTCTGATCTTGAAGGACCTCGATACAAACCTCAAGTACATAAAGTATATACACAGGTTTTTTGTATCTGACATCAGAACTTGAATTATATACTGTATAGAGTACTGTATAATATCTGACTAACTGAGAAAGATTCTGCAAGTACCACCAAACTCTGTGTTCCTAGGGAACTTATATATTAATAGAAAATATACTGTAAAAACTCGTTACTCACCAGGATAGAGCTCTATTTTAAAACCACTGTACACAAATCTACAATCTGTAACCAAGTATTTATTGCAGTCAGGCACCAGTTCTCGCTGTAGCTTTAGCAGCAGGTTCCAGCTCTCTGGTCCAAGTGTGCTGTGGGTGGAAAAAATTAAAGTGCTGGTAAGAATTAGAATTAAGAATTATCTTAGTATAGTATTAAGAAAATAAGTGCAGAACATAAAATGCAGAAAATATTTATATACTAACTAACTGATGCAAGAAACAACTAATTATAGTACAGAAACTGTCCATTTTGAAAATAACCAATTACAGGTCATATAAATAAAAAATAATTTTTTGTGTATCTGGTTTGGAGCTCGGATCTATTCTTGTTATACTGTATAACAGTGTGTCCCCATGAAAAACTATGTCCACAAACACACCACATTCCTGGTATGGCATATTTCTTTGTCTTCATGAAGACATCCCCCCCCTCTCATGCACAGCCTCTCACATGTTCTCTCTACAGCATATATTTTGCCTTTTTTCTGATGAAATCACACACTTTTGGATTTTTTCTCTCTTTCAATATAGTGCTTCCATGTCTCACTTAACTGTTGCTTAGCACCGAGTCCATTACCTCACTACTTTAATTTCTTCATCCAATTTTTTTTTACATCATTGTAAACAAAAAAAATGGATGAAGTTTTTTACATTAAAGTGGATTTGGCATTAATTTTCAGCCACGTTGTGACTTGTGACACGTTGCACCGATAAGCACTTTTACTTTTTTTACCTCTTATTTTCTTTATATATAAGCCTTATAATCATCAAATTAAAATGCAATTCAGATCTGTTCTAATCCTTAACATTTACAGGTATACCTGTATATTTCTTCTAGTAATTTCTTGGCATCATTCTGCTTGTGCACTTAATATTAACTGCATACCTGCAACTTGTGAAAACTTACCTGGAATTAAACGATATAGAATCAGCAAGTTCTTTTACAGGAAGACGAAAAGTCTTCATAAGATTATTAACAAGAACAGTTTCGTACAGTCTAAACGTGTTCAATGCAACGATATTTCTATCCCATGAGCACAGCCAACCTCTGCATGCATTCAATGGACCAAGAAGCCTTGTCGAGTTCTTTGAATTACAGTCTGAGGGTTTCCTCTTCAGTAGCTCCTTGATATTGTCTATTGTTACATTAATTTCTTTACTATGTTCTCGCCAAGGTTTTTTTGACTCAAGTGGCTTCCTACGGATATTCTTTCCTTCACCCTTGGCCAGCTGAGGAGTCAGGGGAGCAAGGTACCTAAAAAATAAATAAATACATATCTAATTATTCCATAGTTGTCTCTAAGTCATACAATCGCTATATCAATACCAGCCCAGTTTCACAGTCTGGCATAGCTTGTGCATGATAAAGCAAGAGTTAGAGATGTTCTTGGGATTACATATAGAAGGTATCTGATAGCATGTGTGTGGCAAGACTAGATAATTAAAATACCATTGACTGCAATGTTAAGAATAAATAGCTTACCTGTCAAGTGATGCCTTAGTTTTAATTGATGGGGAATTTAATGTAGTGTTCAAGCCTCTATTTTCTCGAATTTTCCTGGAAAAATAAAATAAATTTACTATACAAAATACAATAAAAAGACTTGACATACTGTATCTTATGTTGCCATCCCTATATTTATCTGCATGTTGTACTGTCCTATCCTGTTCATAAAGCCCCCAAAATTTGACCATTTTCAATTATCCTTAAATAAAAGGCAAGAAGTTCATGCAAACCTGCAAAATGAATAGACACTAAGCCCCGAAATCATCTCAAGATAACCTCAAGAATACTGTCTAGACTGGAAAAGTTTGACTACTGTATGTACCAAACAAATTTCAAGTTCAAATAATCTGGTTATGAATATTTATTTTTTTTGTTATATGCAAGCCCTTATTTTAATCAAAGACTGCAATGGTAATGAAATTTACCAAACAGTGATGACGAAGAAGACCTAGAAATAGCCTCTGTTCGTAATAATTCTGACTTCTCTCATTCCCACAAGCCAATATATTGTATTTGGAATCATATAAGAGCACATCACTAAGGAGGAAACAAATATCTCATTATGTGGAGGTATTCCACTTGGATGCTTCCTAAGGCAACATCCTTTTTTGACCTCATGGCAAGGGATCATGCCAAACAGAGCAGGGAACTTACCAGTTCAAACTCGCTGAAGGTAAAAAATTAATTAGTAAGAGACAAATGAAATTACTGTAGTCTTTAATAATTTTCTTAAGACGGCACTCACCTGACTTCCTCTTGGTATTTGTCTGTCTCAATCTTTGCTTGTTCAGTATAAAAACATTTTGTCTCTGAGTCTAAAGCTTTCCATCTATCAGCCATCTCTTTTGCGATGAAAGCAAAGTCTGTTCCAGGGTTTTCAGATAACACTGTGGATAAAAAGACATACCGTATGTGTACATATTTTTATATAGGTGTTGTGAGCAGTCCCACTTGGTTGTTCCCTTCTACTGGTTTCATGGCTGTGGTCATGACCACCCATGGCAGTGGGACACTGTACACTGCAACGGCAGGGAACATTCAGGTGTCCCTGTAGGGTCATGACCACTGAGGCACACACTGCTGAATGCTCAGAGACTTTGCAATACATGAAATAATAAGAGAAGTTTAAATTGACAAGCATTATAATATAAAACAAAAGTCATACAGTAGTTTATGCTAAAAATGTAGAGAAATTTGGATGTTATAATAATGTTGTATGAAGCCAAGAAAGAATAACTTATTTACAAGACAAAATCTCCAGCTCTCCCTACACACAGTACAAAAACACTATACTGTAGCTAGATAGGAATATGTTCAACAAAAACCAAAACATTACCTTGAGCTCTTATATCTCTTGAATAAAGAATAAAGGGACTAGATGGCTTCTTCACTGGTTTGCCATGAATATAATCATAGGCAGCTGGTCCTAAAGAATTAACTTTAGTTTTCTTGGGTGGCGTTCCTTGTGAATCTTGAATCTCACTTGCTCGTTTTCTTAAACCACTCCCCAAAGAAATTTTCCTTTTGGTTAATTTGGCTTCAGCACTTGGAGCATTTACAAGCTGGACAGTCTGCAGAAAAATAAAGCATTGGGTGAATTGAAATGCCCCTTTCCGAGGTCACCTCAGTAGCCCCTTCATACCTAATGCCATTAGCCTTTGTTGGGGGCACAGACTTCACACCAGACTCTTGAGTGACATAACATTACAGAATTTTGAAATCTTTCAAAACACTTAAAACTCCCTTTGAACCAAAGCTAACCATTCAAAACTCAACACTCTGAAAGAGCTAAATACTCATCATCCAGCTATACTGACCACCATTTGATTGCATCATAACTGTGTGAAGAGTTGGGAGGAAGGACAAGCCCCACCTTGTGCCCAAACTAAAAATAAGAAATAGATCTAGGGGGTAAAAAAGGGAAATAAATATTGAGAATAGGGATTGAGCGGTTGCTCAGAAATGGTTTTTTTTATTTTACTTAATTCTCAATTTCTTACGACCTCCTCAGTAGCTTCTCTAGATCTTTTCTCAGTGGTGTTAAGAGAACCTGTAGAAGACAAGAAGAGATGGGAAACTTTGTTTCTGTGAAGGGAAGGGAAGGGCAAGAGAATGCACCAAGCCATTACGATTATATCGTATACCAGTCGATTTAATGTTAATATGTATGGCCAAAGAGCCAGCTCAACCCCTGGGAGCACAATTAGGCAAGTACACGCACACACAAGTATATCAAGAAATATTCACTCACCCTCTCTCAAGATCTTGTTACAAAATTACCTGAATATCTTCATTACTTGTTATTAGACCTCGGCTCCAGCATCCTTTACTGGTTTTCTCTGTAGCTGGAGTCAAACTCTCTTCCGAGCCCACATCATCTTCCCTGTTATTTTCACTATTAAAATTATTGAAATGTCCAATATGTGAATTTTCCTTCGCTGCTCTGGAAACGTCACAGTCCTGGTCACCTACGTTACTTGTGTTCAGCTCCTCAGATGGAAATGCTGCAATCTTGAAAACAGGAATTCCATCTGATCCCATAAGAGACTCGTGAAGGAGACTGCTATCGTGGTTTGTCCGAGACAATTCTGAACTCTCTCCATTAGCATGTTTTGAGAACTTATTTGCAGACTGTTCAGTAGTGTCAGGATTACACATGTGACTTGTTTTGTTATTATTACTTGAACTTGAAATAGACAAAGGAGATATACCAGATATATTAGGTTCAACATAATTTAAAACTTCTGTATCCTTAGAACAAGACAAGCTAAGATCATTTTCAGATTCTTCAATTTGACTTCTCAAGCTTCCAACACGGGTAATGCTACTTTCCGATATAGAAGGACAAATTCCCTGAGTTTCGTTGTTTGGAGTGCTCGAGAAAAATTTTGGGTCAATATTAGTAATATTTTCTTTGTTGCTATGCTCACTGGCAAGACAATTCATTCTGTCAACCACTACTTGATCTGCAGAACTACAGCTTTCTTTAACTCCATTTACAGCATGCAACTCTTGTGACCGAGGATCGAAAGTTCCTGCCGTTTGCCTCCTAAGCATGGCAGAGCTTCCAACTACCTTAATGTTGCTACAGTTTTTATTATTTATGCTGTTTTTTCTATCAGTTTGAGTCTTTTTTGTAGTCATGATATTACTTAAATCACACTGTTCAAATGGATCTTCTGCATCTTTCTCACTCAGCAGATTACCCTCTCCCAGACGAGAAGAATCAAAGCCATCTTGAAGCCGATTATTCTTTCTAAGTATTTCTGAATTTGTCTCTTTCAGAGGCTGTGTAATACAAGAGAAGGTGCAAGTAATGTCTGTGTTAACTTCAGAGCAAGGAGCACCACCTTTCTTCCTGGCAGATGTTTGAGTATTATCTAGAGGACCATACAGTTCTGTTAGCATTACCTTCAGCGACTCAAGAACCACATCCTGAAAAGAATAGCAATGACCTTTTAGCTCTACAGTGCCAAAACATATTTAGTTATACATACATAGATAATATGCACAAGGAAGTCAATTAAGTTTATACAAGGATCTTTCATGCCATAGGAGGCATTGCAACATAACTTGTGAGGAGAACAGTAATGCTCCAACCTAGAAGCTGCCTCCTAGCACAGTATTTCCTAGTACAGTATTTCTATTCTAAAACCAACTTACAGATTGTGCCAACTATATTTTATATATAATATATAATTTTCTTTTTTTTTTAAACCTAGAAGGGGTACCACCTCTGGTGTAAGTGTAGGGACCCATAGCCTCGGAGAAGAAAATAAAGAGAAGAGAAGAAAAAGAAAATAAAGAAATCATATATATATATATATACTGTATATTTATTTTTTTCTCCACATACCATAGTATTCTATGACAAAGAAAGTCAAACAAGAAATATTCATTTGTTACAACCTCATCTTTCAGCAGAATCCTAGTCTTGTTAGGCTCTAAGTTGACGTCAAGTGCATCTGGCGGGACAGTCAGGACAACAACACCAAAGGGATAACGCCCATGACACCCTTCCATTTTGTGGCTGTAATAAGCTTTTACCATCTGAAAGAAGAAAATAAACACTCAAAACTAAAAGCATTTCCCCTTGAAATTGAGATAACTGGTAACTTGAAGCAGTATTACGCTTGTTACCAGCAAATGTCTTGGGACTAAATACTGACTGCAATTAACAACAAGTTTTACACACACAAAATTAACTTAGGATACTCTTGTATATCTTAGTAATCAGAAGCTATCATCATCAAACAATATACAATATCTACATGTCAGTATGTGTGGCGGAACACCACCATTCAAGAATAAGCCTTAATTTTCAATGTTTTATTCAGTACAAGTCTTATACTCGGTACAAGCCACAGGTCATATTCCCACGGAATCAAAAGGACACATGCCGCCTATAGTGTCTGTATCAGTACCAAAAGACAGGCCAAGCATTCCTCCTTGCCAAAACCATGACATCTCCTGAGAGCCATTAGAACCATATGGCACCAATTAGAATTCATTCACTGCTGAAATAAATTCAATCAGCATCTTGCTTGACCCACGATTGCCTTTAGATGCATATATAATGTGACTCAATGTTCAAGGGTCACACATGTAAAATAATTTCACTAGAAGCTTAAATACTAGTATATTCATGTAAGGATACAAGAGTGGAGCCTATCATATAAGTAATTAAAGCTTAAGAACTTAAATGGTGTATTTAATAATCTAGAAGCTGAGCTTATATTTTGCTGGTACCTTTTCAAATGACTTGTGGTTAACAGGTCGCTGGTTGACCATTATGAAAAGACGGTCAGCTGTCGTTCGGCTTAAGTTCTGGTTGGGGAGACACCTGGGGTCTGGAAGATGCACTTCTAACTTCATCTGTTGAATGGTAAATAAACTCATCAAGATACACAACATAAAAATAGTATTTTGAATTTTTTTCTTATCATTTTGAATTTTTTTCTTGGGTGTTTGCCACTTTTTTGTTGGGCATTTGTAAACGCCCAACAAAAAAGTGGCAAACACCTAAAAATAAAAGTCCTAAAAGTCCCCCCCCCTAAAAAAAAAGCCAAACTGGAACTTTTTTACTTTTTGTTTGAAGGACTTAAGACTTTTTGGCAGTTTGCAATGTTTTTGGGACATTTTCAATTTTTTTTTTTCGATACTTTTTTGTTAGCAGTTGGGCAATTTTTTGTTTGGAGTGAGGGGCTTTTGAAACTTTTTTTATAGGCAAGACAAAAAAACACACGCACGCCTACTACCTCACTAGAACAAAAATCTCCCCTTAATAATAAATACCACTTGACAAAGAAGCATTAAAAGTATCAGCTTCATATACTGTACAGTAAACAAAACCTGACTAACATAAGAATATGCTCTTATATTTTACAATTACTGCTGGTCAAGTTAGGCATCACTGGTTCTCCAGACTAATATCTCAATACAACTATTATGAAATATTCCTGAAAATACAAGTCCTGACCTTTCTTTGATACAAACAATAAGTTGGGTGGATTGTTTGGTGTTTGTGGGAGGCTGATTTTGTTTATATTTGCTTTGCAGGTAAAGGGGATTATCTCCTGGGGGGAACTCGCCTCTTCACTTCTGGGGATCACAATCAACGCTGGTCTCAACTTCCGATGACTCTTGTCATATCTACTTTTCAAGCCGATGATCGAACTGCCCTCATTTCAATAAATTTTTATGGTCCTCATTATTTATGCTTCTAATGACTAGCAAGTTCAGTTATCTTCTTACTAGTTGTGTTACGAGTACTAGTAGTGACAGACGTGAAAACTGATTTTTTATGTCGATATATAACATTAACAAAAGAATGATTTTTAATACTGTACTGTATATGGTCAATTGTTTTACTGCACACACAAAATATTTTGTGAAATAGACCTTAAAAAGCTTCAACTTTTACTGTATTGCAATTCAAGCAGTATTTAATAATTACAATATCCGATGCTAGCACACAACTGAGATATTGTCAACTCGTATCCCTATACAAACTTGTTTATCTAATCCTTTACACTGATTAATGGTCTCATTGTTTACCTCATGTTGAGTCCTTGTTGAATCCCCCTCACACTGACCCAAGAGTCCACTAGATATTGATGATATCACAAAACAAGTGTGTGTGTATAAGCAGATTTAGAACAATAAATTTTACCTGTATTTACTTATTCCATATAACAGTACTGTACACAAATTATTTAAACTACACTTTATCATTAAGTTGCAATCAATGATTACATTTTATAATCTTTTATGTACTTACATCTTGAATTGTTTTAACTTTTGAAACAAAATCTTTAAACACAGCTGGGAATACAGTCATGAGGGCTGTACGAATATCTGGTGCTGGATTCTTCTGGATAATACTGGACCTGTTTGAAAAATTAGGCAGTGAATGTAATGAAATGCCCTGGTGGGCCCCTCTAATAGCTTCCCAAGCTTAACTGTTATTTCACCAAGCTTAGCTAATCATGCCAGGCCTCTGAAACCCATTATTCATTTAGAATTGCATTTCACAAATATCAATGCATTTTTCTAAACATAACTATTAATACTGTGCATCATTTGAAATTTAATCCTGCATATTAGAATTGTAAAGTACAACAAAACAAATGACAAAAACAGCGCATTCTTTATCTCAAAGATGTGATTCATGATTGTTAGGGCATTGTATTCATAATATACCAGTGCTATTGGGATTCTTGCAAATGACCCTACTAGTACTAGGCAGGCATACATGAGAAAAGCCAAGCCCAGCCCATATGACTGCAGAATGTTTAATCATAAAGACTCAAAGCCTTTTCATGTTCTGCCTGACATTCCAAGGACTACCAAGTCACTGTCTAGCAAACAGGCAGTTTACCAACCTGGCCACTACCCCCAGCTGCCACCAGATGGCAAGACTCGAGTCAATGATGTCTCATGTCTCATGCCTCAAGACCCATCACATTCTGATGGAGGCAGAGGCAAAGAAAACACACTGCACACAGGAATCCAGGATTTAAGGTAGGGAACAGTGTCATCCTAGTTGTTATTAAACTAGGAGCTTTTTATATTCACTCGAGCTTAATTTCTAGTTTATTCTACTCAAATGATAACTAAGGCAAGAGTATTACAAAGGTGATAAAAATATAGACAAAATAAAGAGGAAGAACTCGCCTGACATGCAAAGTGGGTTCCCAAAAGCTGCAGGACAGCCAGTAAAAGAAACTTCCCAAAGAGACCCAGCAGGAAACCTAAGCCTTGACAGGAACAAGGCAGTTAACCTGGAGGAGAGCTATTTGAGTGCAATACACTAAAGGTACAAGTTAAAAACCTTGGCAAGATATAACAAATGGAAAAGGTGGATCACCAGATGACCTTAGTGGAGATGATGCAACAGGATATGGCAAAGAACATCATCTTAAGAGTTAGAAATTTCTAAACTCAAGGATAAACCAAAACCGATTCAACTTGACCACTCTACGATGAACCCAAAAGATACAGACCTTAACTACAGGGAAGCCATGGCATAAAGAGTAAAGAAGAAAACCACAAGTTTAAATCTGTTGGAAAAACCTGGAGATGCTAACATAAGGCAACCACAGGAAGGCATTATATAACTATGCAAGAAATATTAAGTCTTCAAAAGGGCTCTAGATACATTCCTATTGGAGTTGCCTGATCAGCTGGATTGTAAAAGCTGTGTGGATCTGTGAACCATGATCAGCAATAGCTTCACTGATCTGGATATTATATGAGAAGCCCGACTCCAGGCCAGCCAGCATCCATAAAAAAAAAAGCAACAGATAAATCAGAGTATTACCATGCTGCTAATTACTGGAAAGAGATAGTTGGATTTATTGCTCTTTAACATAACAATTTGTAACATAATGGCATAGAAATGGAGGCTAATTAAAGAATTTTTTTTTTTTTTACATAATGCATTGCTGTAGTTGGCTTATAATAATATGAAAATATACCCATAGTAGCTAGGAGTAATAACTTACTTGTCATGAAATAATGTTAGATGTGCATTGGGAACAGCTAGAGACAGAGCCAATACAAGATCCTCCACTTTTTTAAACTCTTCCCTGCGCCGTTTTGGGTTATTGAAAAATTGCTTCCGTACTGGGACATTCTTGAACAGCTTGCTGACTACAATTGTTGTTCCTGTGAATATGGTAAATAAGTTTAATTATTTTATTTCTGAAATAAAATGGCATGAGCTAAAAGCATTTTCATCATAGAACATGATGAAAAACCCCTTTCTGGGTGGTACCTCAGTAGCCCCCCTTAGCTTATGACACAGGCATCAGGGTTACAGTAGTCACCTCAGGCTTCTTTTTCACCTCTGAGAGAAATAAGCTCAAAGGACTACTAAGAGAGCCCCTCCCAGAAAGTGAAAAACACAGTTTAGGAATGTGCTTGAACTAGGCATAGAGGTGGGCTGGTGGGTTGTGGGTGGGTTAATTAAGCAGGTAAAAAATATTTAAATTTATTTTTTATTTATTTATATATACAGTACAAGAGTTCTTACATTCTTGTACAGCCACTAGCAAGCATAGCGTTTCAGGTAACACTAAATAGCTAGATTCTTTGCACCACGAAAACTACAGCACTACGAACCATGCACAAAATCACAGATGTGAAACAGCCCTTGTGCTCTTCAATTTTGGGTCTTAAAACTAAACTGAGTACAGTATTGTATCTGTGAATCCAAATTTGTACTGAATGAGGGTTGACCATGTCTATACTGTACAACAAAACCTTGAAAAAAAAAAAAAAAGCTTACAAGAATTGTAAAGTACAGCAAAACAAATCCAATGAAAAAATATCCACTCATTACTCACCACAAGGTGTTGCTGCAGGCCGCTTTCCAATTACATTTCCTTCTTGGTCAAATGAATACACATGTCCCATTGGATCCTCCTTGGTTTTGGTAGTAATAATGATTTCTGCTACAGTACACAATGATGCCAAAGCTTCCCCACGAAAGCCATAGGAAGTTAGAGATGCTGTACAACAATGAGAGAACTACATTATTACAATATTGTATATCTATCATGAGAGTGCAACTTTATTATTCAGCTGAATTAAAAACTTTCATATATATATACATATATAACTACAGTACTTCCAACTTCTCACACTTGGATATTTTTGTGTCATATGTTGTCATGAGGAGCAATGTGACACAGGAGACAAAGGTGTACAAAAAAGTGTTGCAAAGGTGTACAAAAGTGCTGGGAAGTCTCTAAAAGAGGAAAGTGAAAAAGGCTACAATATGCCAGAAAATGGGACGTAGAGAAGGCATTTCTTTCAAGTTATTTCAAGTCAAGTTTCTAGTATAACTAGATAGAAAGAGAGAAGAGTGGCTGAAGAGGAAACAACCTCATATACTGTAAAACTTAATTAAGTCAGAAATCATTATAATTTAACTGTACCCAAATCAGAAAAGGATGAAATTTTAGATGTAAAATGTGGCTTTGCAACAAACTCCATATCTTCTTCATTAATGCCAATTCCATTGTCTCGAACTTCAAGACGAGAAAATCCACAGTCTTCCTGCAAAACAGACAACTGTCACCACACAAATCATTATATTTTGCAGATCATTTTATATAAATACACAGTACAGTATATTCAAAGTACTGCTTTACATAATGGAAAATTGTATAATATTAGATAGTTATTTCAAGGACGTCCACAGATAATTTAAGTATACTAACCAATTTAATAGAAACTATAGTAGCTTCAGCATCAATTGAATTTTCCACAAGTTCTTTAACAATAGAAACTGGCGTAGTAATGACTTGTGTACTCTTAATGAGCCGAACTGTGTCTTGAGGTAGAGCATGCAAGGCCATTATCATACACCTGCCTCAAAATCTCCACAATTCAACACAAGACCATCTGAAAAACAATAAAAGTTACATTGCAAAATAAATTAGTGTTCATTAATACTCAACAAAACATGGAATGGACAAAGAGGGGATGTTGATCAGTAGGCCTATAAACAAATTAGAAAATAAGTTGAAGCCTTGAGGATAATTCTCGAAGACATAAGATGAAAGTGAAACAAAGAGTTGTTATTTATTTCACAAAATTACTGTACTGTGAAATAGAAAAATTATGTCTGAAATGGCTATAAGAGCATCTGCAGCTCCAATAGCTACTACTTCTAGACTTAAATCAAGTTGGTATTCATATGTTTGCACCAATATGCTTCTTCCTATCCAATCAGGAAGCACAGATGATGCAACCAAATGGCCATATAAGGCTGCAGACGCCACAGTTCAGGCCAATTCAATCACAGTTTAACAAGGAGCAACATCTGTAGCATTTGAGATGTTAACACTGTGAACAAAATACTGTATAACAAAGTCTTTGAGAGCCGGGATGAAGTGTCCAGTCCAGCGTCCCTCCCTGCCCAGTAATCAGACACATGGCACTCTCACACCTGACCATAGCAAGTTCTCACTACACCATAGGAAGCTATATTTATCTAGCCTAGCCTAGTCTGAGGTAACTTAAACGTGTCTGAGCCAGAGGTAACATCACTACCTTGACAACGGTTCAACTCCGCCTACATGGTTATTTTATAAAATAATGACAAGACATAATATTCCTGCCTTTTAATATTTAGTGACGCGAAGAGTATATTTAGTAAGGCTTCTCTTCCTGCAGCTGAGGCTACGAGCTGTAGTGTGGTACAAACTTCTCGTCACTAATCAACTCTCAACTTGGCTTTCCCGCACTAGTGTGTGGCTTCGTGTGCATGACCTCGACTTCCTTTATTCCTCACACATAGTTAAAATGTATATAATGTGCATCTTTTAAAATAATCGTATTACTGTAAAATTTAACTATTAAGGTTTAATACAATGAAACGTTGTTGGTTAATTGCTGAACAAAAATAATTTATATCACTATAAGATAGGATGTTAGGAAAGGGTTTCAGACATTGTAAACAACCCAGTGACCGCTAGCATAAAATATCTGCATTTACCTGAATTTACCTGAGGGCCGCTAACACTCTAGTGGCCTCGACGATGACTGGAAGCCAGTGGCTTGTCAAGGTACCCCCCCTTCCATTTGCTTTCCAGCTTGGTTTTAAAATTCAATAGTTTTGGCATATGTAGTTTCGGCGGGTAGGCGGTTCTATTGGTTTATAACCCTGTGGGTCCCAAATTGTGGTTTGTTGAGCTTGAAACCGTTGCTCCTTGTTTGTGTTACTTCTGACCTTTTGAAGAAATTGTCATGTCAACATACTTCAAATTGTTCAGTATTTTTAAAGTTTTGATGAGATCCGCCCTGTCACATCTACTTTGTAGTGTTGTTAGCTTTGTGGCCCTCGACCGTTCCTTCCCTTAGCTCTAAAATGATTTTTGGTGCTCGATGTTGAACTTTTTCCAAAGCAGCTATGTCCTTATGAAGATAAGGTCTCCATGCTTGGATACAGTAATCCAAGTGCACAAGAGATTTATACAGTTGAATAACTACGCTGTTTTCCTTAAAGTAAAAAACACGCTTGATTATTCCTAAGGTTTGGTTAACTTTTTTTTACTGTCGCTCCTACTTGTGTGTAATTTTCAGTGAGTTGTGGATTCTGACTCCAAGGTCCTTTTCTTCATCAACCTGATGCTGGTAATGTTATTAATTTGGTAGTTATGACGTGGGGTTGTTATGCCCCATATGCAACATCTTTCATTAGTCGATATTGAAAAGCATCTGACCATTTGTGGAGTTCATGTAGATCTCTTTGTAAGGCGTCAATATCATTTTCACTTCCCACTTTACCATAGATCTTACTGTCATCTGCAAATTTGATGACGTGGTTTGTAATATTCTTGCTTATGTCAATGATGTACTGTATATGATAAAAAGGGTTGGCCCCAAAATGGACCCCTATGATATCCTACTCACTACATTTCTCGAGATTCAGTCCTATTTAGCACAACTCTGTTTTCTTTGTTTTATCAATTCCAGTATTCTACAATTTATTCCATGTGCCTGTAATTTCCTTGCTAGGCTTTCATGTAGTGAAAAGCTTTAGCAAAATCCATGTATACTACTAGATAAAGGCAGTATCGTCAGCAAATAGTTTAGATTTCATGACGTTAGAGAATCACGAAGGAAACTATAGTAGCTCAGTCTTTGATGTTCACTACTGGTTATAATTAGCCAGCGGATATATTAAGTTAATTTGCTCGTTATGCGGTATTCGAGAAGCAATTAAGTAATCTAGCATTATCGGGGTAAGGGAGGGAAGGGGTGTGGCCCGAAACATACACATAGCCTAGTACAGAATGTCGGCATTTTGGATAAAAGGGCATAGCAAGAGGGGGATATCTTCAAATAGTTGGCAGTAAAGACCTGGGTCGATGATTTATAGAACCAATTACCGGGTAACATGAGACATATATGAGTGAGGTTGATATATATATAAATATGAGCGGCCTAATAACGACCAATAGGCTTTCTCAAGTTCCCTTTATTCTGACGTCAATATAAGTATAAGCTGGAGGGTCTGAGCAAATCTGAAAGTACCAAATGAATCACTGAGCTCATTGTTTTGTAGCTTTTTTTCAGTACCCACGTTATTAATGTCAGTTTCCATATCGCCCGAACAACTATAGACATGTAGTGTCAAGAGAAATGAGAAAGAAATGCATGCATCTCTCATAGGCTTTATTACCCTTCAAACACGTTGAGGTAGTAACTACATTTTATACATCTGTATTATATAAATAGCAACAGAAAAACTGTATTTCCTGACATAATATACAATTATACATATTAGCAAATTTCTTTTGCTTTTTGTAATACAATAACGAATTATTTATACAATGTTAAAATACAAAGGAAGGATGTTCTACTCTTCTAAGCACTCTTGACCGGTTTGAAGGTTTCATAGACATAAGAGACGGATACAACATTTACAGTGGCTTAACGAGACCCAGTATAGCTTAGGTGAGGATTGGCCAGTTAGTTAATTTCAAGCAAGGGCTGGCCAGCTAGTGAAACACAAGTGAAGATTGGTCAATTAATGGAGCACATGTGAGGATTGGCCAGTGTGAAGTATAGGTAAGGACTGACCAGTGAAGCCTACAGGTTATCTATTTTGAGATTATCTTGAGATGATTTCGGGGTTTAGCGTCCCCGCGGCCCGGTCCTCGACCAAGCCTCCTCCAAGCCTTACACCCCCCAGGAAGCAGCTGTCTAACTCACAGGTACCTATTTACTGCTAGGTAACAGGGGGCACCAAGGTGAAAGAAACTACCCATTTGTTTCCGCCTCCGCCGGGGATCTAACCTCAGGACTACGAATCCGAAGCGCTATCCATTCAGCTGTCAGGCCCAGGGGACAAGCTCATCACACGCTTCCTCACCATAGACAGCAGCCACGGAGAAATGTAAACGTCTGGATTATAAGGATTCACAGGTTTATTTAATCATTAACGCAGATATAATAATGCTTCAACCTGCCTCATATAAGTTATGGCACGGGCTGGAATTCAAAAGGCTGATCAAAGACGACAATACCACACAGCTGTGCGTACGCATCTGTGTATCTTTCATAAATGTGAACAAATGTGCTTTCCGGACCCTATATACTTTATACAACGAAGGCGTGACCCTGACTTGTATATGCATCCCCGGCATGGAAACCTTACCTGAAAAAGGACAAGGAGACACTAAAAAATGGTCCAAATATTTGCAACGAGATTCGTTCCTGAACTGAAGTAATTAAACTATGAAAGAGACTTGAGAGAACTAGCTGGACCGTACCACTGGAGGAAAGGGGAATAGATAGATGTTGTCATATCCCACATAAGTGGGAATATGATAACAACATATAGGATTCTAAGGGAAATTGACAAGGTAGACAAAGCAGCAGTGTTCAAAACTAGGAACAGCAGAACGAGGGGTCATAGATGGAAACTCGAGACGCAAATGAGTCGCAGAAACGTCAGAAATAACATTTTCAGTGTTTGAGCTAAAAAAATGGGCACTAATACACTTACACATGTATTGGGTCTTTCCTTTACCTTCATTCAAGCACTACGGCATTCTAGTAAGTTTCTCCATTAACCAGAGTGCTGATTGTAACATAGAATGACAAATTCAACATTATCCAGCGTGTTGAATGTTATAAAGAATGACAAACCCAACATTATCCAGTGCTGAATGTCATAAGGAATTATCCACAGTGCTATTTATCACAAAGAATGATAAATGATTCTACAAGAATGAGAAGCCTATCAGTTTGGGCCTGAAAGTAACACCATTCATCACTTTTAATAAAAAAAATTCTATTAAATAGAGAAATCTAGCTGAATATTTTTAGCACCATACAAATACAACATCTGTGTGGAAGTCAAAATGAGAATACAGTCTTGCTATTGTTACAGTTTATTTGTAAAGCTGAGGACATGGCCTCCGGTGACACATGGAGAGGTTTTTCTTTTTGTGCTTTGCACGTGGGCGTTCTGAATATACCCGTATGTGCGTTCTGAATATATATGTACGGTCTTTACATATGGCCGTTCTAAATATATGTGCGTTCTTTACATGTGGCCGTTCTAAATATATGTGTGTTCTTTACACGTATGTTCTATATATATATATATATATATATATATATATATATATATATATATATATATATATATATATATATATATATATATATATATATATATATATATATATATTAGTATATTTTGGTAGCAGTCTTTCCTGTAGACATATATTATTAAATATGACCGAAAAAGTAAGATTAATAATTCTAACACGAATTTTCTCAATCTTTCGTACATTACGCTTCACTGTTGGAGGTAAATAAAAAATCACTTCTCCAAAATTCATTTTTATTTCTAGTCTGACGCGACACGGGCGCGTTTCGTAAAACTTATTACATTTTCAAAGACTTCACAAATACACAACTGATTAGAACTTACGTCTCTCTGATATTATATCTACATTTGAGTGAGGTGGGAAGGATGCTGTGGCATTAACACAAGACAGAACAGGGGATATTAATAGGGTATTAAAAGTATCAACACAAGACAGAACAGAAAACAATGGGTATTGAATAGAAGTGTTTGTAGAAAGCCTATTGGTCCATATGTCTTGTGTTAATGCCACAGCATCCTTCCCACCTCACTCAAATGTAGATATAATATCAGAGAGACGTAAGTTCTAATCAGTTGTGTATTTGTGAAGTCTTTGAAAATGTAATAAGTTTTACGAAACGCGCCCGTGTCGCGTCAGACTAGAAATAAACATGAATTTTGGAGAAGTGATTTTTGATTTACCTCCAACAGTGAAGCGTAATGTACGAAAGATTGAGAAAATTCGTGTTAGAATTATTAATCTTACTTTTTCGGTCATATTTAATAATATATATATATATATATATATATATATATATATATATATATATATATATATATATATATATATATATATATATATATATATAATATATGCGTTCTTTACATATGTTCGTTCTAAATATATGTGCATTGTGACTCATCGCCTGTATATGTGCATTCTTTACATTTATCTATATATATATTTGTGCGTTATCTATGTCCGTGTGTTTTATATATGTCTGTGTTTATATGTGTACCCACATAAAATATACATATACTGTATATATAAAATATGTAAGGCAAGCGTCCTGTGTAAATAATAGGTTCATCACTTGCTGTTCCAGACTGAAAAAGAACGATGAATATAAACACCTGCATGTTTATGAATATAGATTCATGAATATGAACTATGAGTTTCGAGTCATCGAACTAGTACACACACACTAACACAGGATAAACTGAAGTTAGGAAGCGCTAATGCAATAACGATACATACTTTTTATATGGAAAGCGACAACAGGTCTGGTCCCATGAGGGTGTGGGTATGAGGCTCATACTCACAGGGTGGGTATGAGGCACATACTCACAGGGTGGGTATGAGGTGCATAATAAATGAACTAAAACGAAAAATGGAAGAGATCTTTCAAATGAATTTCAAGAGTGAAGAGTACAAATATGAATTAGAATATCCATTATCAATGGCAATATGTCAAAAAAACACCTGCACGGAGCCACGGTCAACACCACACTTGCAGATGTTGTCCCAGCCGGAATACGAGGCTACGGGTATCTGGACGTTGAGCTGCTATGGTATCAGGAAATACAGTAGGGACAAAGGTCACACACCTTCTTAAGATTGGGTGAAGAAACTGGACCGTCAAGAAATCAATCAAAACACAGTTGTCAAGAAATGACAAGGAAATTATTGTTAATGATAACACAACTGAAATCTTCGTAGTTTAGCCTAAAAATACAAATTCTAATAGAAAATAATATAAGTTATCATCGCTACTAATAGCTTATTTGAGACCATTTGACATAAAAATATCACTATTTAAATTACTCTGTATTATCCAAGGTGTAAATATTTGACAGTATTATCAAGATGGTTCATTGTAAGACAACACTTAACTTGTTGGTAAGACTTATCATGAGACAGCAAACCAGACATGACAGAGCTCGTCACATTGTAACCTTAAGATAGTGAACAAGTTGGAGTACATTACTCCAAATCACATTAAGGGGTTTTAAGTAACACATACATTTAGCGGCAACAGAAGACGGGAGACATTTTCACCTTACTATCATAAACCATGTAATAGCCTAGCCCCTGAAATTAAATGCCAAGACAATAAAAATAGTTTAAAATTTAACTAGGAAAAAATCCACAGGAATAATAGAGACTTGACAAGTCGACTGCTTCCTGTCTCCGTCGAAGCCATTACAGGGACTGTGACCCTCAAGTGAATACAGGTAAATTAATGGCAAAATGGTATCAGCATATAAAGTCTACTTTCATATTATTGTTCTCATTGACGGCATGTTGCCTCAACCTAATTGGCTTCAGTATTGCGTTACACTTTTACACATATTAGTTGCATAAATAACAGTACCGCAATTATCAATATAATTATAATGTAAAAAAAAAGTGTATGGAAATCGTGACCAACAATGTTGAGTCACATCTACTGGGTCTGCTTAAAACCTTTTGTGTCCTCTTGAAATCTTATTGGGCAACCCTCTCGCAGGATGAGTATGAGTGGCTCAGTGAACTACCCCTCGCAGGATGAGTATGAGTGGCTCAGTGAACTACCCCTCGCAGGATGAGTATGAGTGGCTCAGTGAACTACCCCTCGCAGGATGAGTATGAGTGGCTCAGTGAACTACCCCTCGCAGGATGAGTATGGGGGTGCTCAATAAACTGGCAACAATAACACAAATCAACCACTGAGGACTCTGGGAGACGACTAGAGAATTGCCTCACTGAGAGTTAGGACAAATGTCTGCAGCTCACAGCTCCGAGAGGAAGGTAGAACAAATATCTACCCCTCACGGCCTGGAGGGTGGTGCAGGAGGACACACTTGGATCTACCCCTCACGGCCTGGAGGGTGGTGCAGGAGGACACACTTGGATCTACCCCTCACGGCCTGGAGGGTGGTGCAGGAGGACACACTTGGATCTACCCCTCACGGCCTGGAGGGTGGTGCAGGAGGACACACTTGGATCTACCCCCTCACGTCCTGGGAGGCAATATGTATCTACCATTCAAGGTCGTGGTAAACATGAGGGGACAGGGGCGGACCACCTGCCACCGCTGCGGCAGGTGATGGTACGGTCTCCGTGCAGGAGGAACTGGGTGCTGCAGGTGTAGGTGATGTTGTCCCCGACGGGGTAGTAGAACTTGACGGAGCTCATGGTACCAGAGATGATGATCCCAGGGTAGGTGCACGCTTGCGAACCTGTTGAGTGGGGGCAAAGCTTGAACGATTGGTTGAATGGATAAATGAATAACAATGCATTACTTGATTACTTCAATTGTTCATTACATAATAATTCAACCTGGCTATAACTGTTACTGCAAGAGAGAATTACCACTTAGTAAGTAGAAGCAGTGTACTACTTACACTTAGGCAAGTGGTCAGACCAAGTGCCGTCCTCTTGGCACACGAGGAAGGGCTGGCCTGTCAACACGTAGCCGGAGTGGCACTTGACCTCGAGGAGGTCCCCGGCTGAGAAGGGCCCCGGGCGCGTCACCTCGCCGTGCTCTGGCACTCCGGGTCCACTACAATGCACCTCTGTCGGGTCACCACCACCCTCACCTTAGGCTCTCCTCTCACCAACTCCCAAAGTATAATTAGATCTGATTAAGATTATATATAGATATATTCCTACAGCTTTACAATTTCCCGAAGAACAATTGTATTCAGTCTTCCTTCCTGAACTTGACAAGCGAGGATTGTCTTGATGAGTTGACGTTAATGTGCAAGCGGTGTCAATACCTCAGCCTGTATGGATATGAACTACAGGAACAGCCTACAAAAGGCTGATCTTGGTCAGCTAAACTGTGAATGGAGGAAATGTTCAAGAGGGATCTTGGGAGATCATCCTCGCACCCATTACTATCTCCTGCCTGGCCCCATGTTCACACCTACACTTGAAGAAATATTTCCACAAACGAATGATAACCTTTTGTCTGAAGGGACTCACTCATCCAGCAAAGATAATAAGCTCTCTTATGCAGGCGATGAGTCACGATAACGTGGCTAAAGTATGATGACCAGACCACACACTAGAAGGTGAAGGGACGACGACGTTTCGGTCCGTCCTGGACCATTCTCAAGTCGATCGACTTGAGAATGATCCAGGACGGACCGAAACGTCGTCGTCCCTTCACCTTCTAGTGTGTGGTCTGGTCATAATAAGCTCTCTTTGTAGACAGTAACTGATCAATAGTCACTCCAACTTCTATAGAAATGTAAACGTGAGTGCTGGGAAAATAAACTTAAGAATGAATCATTTATATAACGATGCTATAATTGTAATATAAATCCCTGACAAATAAAGTTTCTAAATCTAAATTATAAAGTATATAGTTATAATAATTATGTGTTAGTCTGTTATTTTGACTCTCCTATGATGATAATGTCCAGTACTATAACTTTGAAAACTAACTCATTTATAAACGTACAACTATTTACGAATAAGGTATTTGTTTTGTTTTGAATGTGGGCTGCCACCTGCACGGCGGCCTTTGTTGAGCAGCTGTGTTAAGACTGCTCTTCACTGCCTCATGACTCACCTGTAATCTCCTTTTAATAAACAAAGTAAATTAACTTACACCTATAATACCAAAAGTATAGCCGATATATTGAAGAGGCAGCAGTGATAGTTGATGGCAGAGGCTTATAAGCAACACGTGTGTTGTGTGTTGTTGTTGTTAGAGATTCAGCTACTCGGAACAAGTTCCAAGTAGCACGGGCTATGGTGAGCTCGTAACTTACCTGGCACAGAAGCGGGGCAAGAAGCACGGGCTATGGTTAGCCTCGTGGACGGGAGATGTCTCCCATCATGTCCCTATTGTGTGTGTACATAAATATTAAGATCACTTGTGTACAGAGATGGAGCAGCACCCCGCCAGCCTGAGGTGGTGAGGGTCGGACACTTACTCTGACAGTGTGGTACTGGGGCCGACCAGTTGCCTGAGGGGAGGCACTTGACCTGGCCCTCACCAACCAGGGAGGAGCCACCGTCACAGGAGAAGGTGAGGATGGTGCCGAGGGCAGTTTCTCCTTGAGGGTGATAGTGCAGGGTGGTAGCTCCTGGCCCCGCCTGACGAACACCCTCACTGGCGTTCACTGCCGGACAGTCTACCCCTGCGGACAAGCGCAGCAACATACTTATTTTATTATTATGGACGACCCTTCAGAATTGGAACTTTCCCGTTTGGAATATTGCAAATATAATTTTAAATGTTATGCTAAACGACACCCTTTGGGGGACTGATCAAGACTTGACTTTTTGTGCACAATAAAAGCCTTTTTTTCGCTACAGCTTACGTGATAAATCTGGACTACCCAATAAACTACCGCTCATAGGATGAGTATAGGCAGAGCCGGATTAAGACTTTCGTAGGACCTAAGCACCTCTAAGATACGGGGTAAGATATATAATAATAATTCATGGTGTCCGGAGGACAGCCAGCTTGGATGCCGCCCAGGATTCGAACCCGGAATTCCCGTTTGTGAGTCTAGCATGAACCCGACTGTACTACCGAGACCCCTTATACAGAACAGTCTTACTACAGTATATTATGAGAGCCTACACGGCAAGAAGCTCTGTATATCAAACCTTCCACCAAACTACCTCTCTACATACAGAACACATAATAAAATGGTCTCGAAGTGTGTGTGTGTGTGTAACAATTATACAGCATATTATACTGGCTGGGATCACCTATACTCCATCACTGTATCCCCAATGACCTGTGGATAAGCCGCCGCCTTCCTGTCCCCGTTGAGACCACTCGAGATGACGGGCCTCAGAAAAACTGAGGTACATGAATTTAAAATAATTTTTGCTTGTTGACCACTGGGATGGTTAGTGCCACACCTGGCACTGCACCACACACCTAACACTGCATCACACACCTGACACTACACCACACACCTGACACTGCACCACAGATCTGACACTACACCACACACCAGACACTGTGGTTGTCACCACTAACTCCATGGTGGTAACCACCACAGAGACTCCTGAGAGACAAAGTATAGGCGGGTGAGACTTACGTCTGATATCGAGGGTGACGGTGTGGGCGTGACCCGTGGGCGTGATGCAGGTGTAGTGGCCGGAGTCGCCCGGGTGGGTGGTGTAGAGCGCCAGCCGGAACTCCAGCTGGGGGTTCCTGAGGGCATCTGTCGTCCAGCCCGTCCAGTACTTCCTGAGGAGTGACCACCACCACACATCAGCCTTCCTTGACTCTGGTCTGTCATTGGCCAGCACTTACTACATGATTATAACTTATAGGTCAGGTGTTGGCCATAACTTATAGGTCAGGTGTTGGTCATAACTTATAGGTCAGGTGTTGGTCATAACTTATAGGTCAGGTGTTGGTCATAACGTATAGGTCAGGTCTTGGTCATAACTTATAGGTCAGGTGTTGGTCATAACGTATAGGTCAGGTGTTGGTCATAACTTATAGGTCAGGTGTTGGTCATAACTTATAGGTCAGGTGTTGGTCATAACTTATAGGTCAGGTGTTGGTCATAACTTATAGGTCAGGTGTTGGTCATAACTTATAGGTCAGGTGTTGGTCATAACTTATAGGTCAGGTGTTGGTCATAACTTATAGGTCAGGTGTTGGTCATAACTTATAGGTCAGGTGTTGGTCATAACTTATAGGTCAGGTGTTGGTCATAACTTATAGGTCAGGTGTTGGTCATAACTTATAGGTCAGGTGTTGGTCATAACTTATAGGTCAGGTGTTGGTCATAACTTATAGGTCAGGTGTTGGTCATAACTTATAGGTCAGGTGTTGGTCATAACTTATAGGTCAGGTGTTGGTCATAACTTATAGGTCAGGTGTTGGTCATAACTTATAGGTCAGGTGTTGGTCATAACTTATAGGTCAGGTGTTGGTCATAACTTATAGGTCAGGTGTTGTCCAGGTAGTAACAGTAGTATTGGTAGAAGTAGAGTAGCAGTGGTAGATATAAACAAATGCCGTACCAGCAACAATAGTAATTTACTAAAACTCATAACGTTACCAAACTTTGAGGAAATTTTTGAAGTATTCTTGACGTTAATCCATTCATGACTGTTTTAGTGGAGACTAACAAATAAATACAATGAAATACATATAAATACAATGAAATTATGCTGTAGGTGATCTACATGAAGGGTAATCTACGCTCTACGACAGGCTACATCTACGGAACACGGCAGGGGGGGGGGAGGTCTCCACGCTACAGAGAACATCTACATGCGTCTACAAGACATGAGAACATCTACATGCGTCTACAAGACATGAGAACATCTACATGCGTCTACAAGACATGAGAACATCTACATGCAAACACTAAATATCACCAAGTTGTGTGAACATCTTTAAGCGAGGACAACGCAGAATCAGTGCAGTAAGACTGGCATGGCTCCTTACCATAGCTTGATTGATTGATGTCACCTAAGTCACCTAAAAGGTGACACGGGCATGAAAAGCCCGTAAGTGGTGGCCCTTTGGAGCCATTACCAGTGTCATTAGCTGATACTGGAGATCTGTGGAGGCGCGACTGCACCCTGCGTGACGGGAGATGTCTCCCTTGTCACCATAGCAGGTGGTGAGGTGTCTTATATACACACTCTGGAGACATGGTAAGGTGAACTTCTCGTCCTTAACCCAAGAGCGTCCTACTGGCCAACGTAAGTGTTGATACAAGCAGGAAGACGGATAAAACCTGCGCTGAGACTATTTATGGGTAAGATTCTTCCATTCCCACTTTGTAAAGAAATCTTTACCATCTGTTGAACACACGACTACTGTCTCTTGTACAGGAGACTACTGTCTCTTGTACAGGAGACTACCGTCTCTCGTCTACTGATGACGACACTATCGTTTCCCTTTTTCACACGTCTCTACCGTCTATTGCCACAAAGCTCTACTGTCTATCATGTCCTTTGCATAAGAGTACGATCTGTCATCAATACCAAGGCACTTCTCCACAACTTTCTAGCTTTCTCTTTAATTTGTCCATATATAGCTATTTTTTTAAACGAGAGAGAGAGAGAGAGAGAGAGAGAGAGAGAGAGAGAAGGGAGAGAGAGGAGAGAGAGAGAGAGAGAGAGAGAGAGAGAGAGAGAGAGAGAGAGAGAGAGAGAGAGAGAGAGAGAGAGAGAGAGAGAGAGAGAGAGAGAGAGAGAGAGAGAAAAAGAGAGAGAAAGAGTTAGTTAGTTAGTTAGTTAGTTAGTTAGTTAGTTAGTTGAGTGAGTGAGAGTTGAGGGGAGGGTGAGAGGTACTAGGCCAAGGTAAAGACGTGTATGATACCAAGCTGAAGAGGGATACTATGCCAGAACAAAGTGACGACAAAATAACGTAATACGGGAAAATGGGATCAATATTGTCATGACTGACTGGACAAAATTAACGTTTGTTAATACAGGGAAATAATGAGACGAACATAGAATAAACATCGCTACACCACACTGTAGGACCACACCACACTGTATGGGACCACACCAGACTGTATGGGACCACACTAGACTGTATGGGACCACAGCATACTATATAGGACCACACTACACTGTATGGACCACAGTATACCTCACCCTTACCTATACAAATACAAAGCCTTACCAGCAGACTGAAAGCTTCCGGCACCTCATGTTAAATTTTCTATGTTTGTAGTTGCTGCGTGAGAAGAAATATTCAATTATCCAAGAAAGAAAACAAAAAATCATTGTCTCCAGCCGTCCTACAGTCTTACCTCACTGTATTCAACCCACTACAATTGGCTGAAGTCCACTGAAGCAGGGTTAAGCCACCTGCAGATATGTTCAGCCCACTCAAGATAACCTCACCCTACTACGATCGGTAACAACTTGCTACAACCAATACCTACTAATATACTGTCTACGAGTTACTTCCTCAGTCTGTTGAAATGGGATTAAGCAATCAGTGAAAACTGGCCATTTTCCTCTATTGCTTCAGGTCACTCAGCATATCTTGGAGATGATGCAGGAAGGCAGAGTCTCCTGTCTTCACTCTTATCTTAAGAGGTGATGGGGGAAATATGCCATGATAATGATAGGGCCGGATTTCACACACACTCTGCTTCTTGCGATGATCTTGTACAGCAAGAGCAAAAGATTCTCTATTTTGATTAACATACAAAAGCCAAAGGTGACAAAGGTTATTGCCATCTTTTAAGGTGAAGGATAAAATGATAAATGATAAAAGCAGGAGAGGAGGAGAAGCAAGGAGGTGAGAGGCGGCACCTACCCCACACCCAGCACCGTGGTGCCAGCAGTCTGCTCCTCCGGCTTCTTCAGTACCAGGCTCTCTCTCACCTCACCGACCACTGGCCTGCCATGGGGGAAAGATTGTTGTGTGTGTTCTCCCGCGTTACAATGGCTTACTGTCCAGGTGTTGACAGGGTGTAACGCAGGTTTCCCCTTTAACACGTAGTTTGAAGAGTAAGAACTAAGTAGTGGACATGCCTCATCACAATGATAATATTAATACAGTTTATTCATAATAATAATAATAAGCTCATTAAATACATCAGTTTCTAGTGCCAGACTTGAGATGAGCTGATGTATAAGAGCTCTTAGCTTATATGGTTCTCAGTTTCTCATTCCCTTTAGATTCTTTATACTAGCTACCTCACTATCACCATCCTGTTATTCTTAAGAATTTCTTAATGTCAATCCAGTTTGTTTCTGGGCTCTAGGTACTCTAAGCCTACTGATACACAATATTATTAATATCAATTAGAATGAATAGAATCCACTAATATCAATAGAATTAGGGTCACAGGTTCAATGGTGAAGGCCTATGGTGCCCTGAGAGCATGGTAGCGTGCCCATACCCACGGGGCACAGACATGTATGCCCCAACCTTCACATGTTGCTTTACATCATACGACCAACAGGTTTACCGAGGTATTCACGGTTTACATCGAGTGAAAATCTGTACTTTTGAATCTTACAAGAAATTTGGTCTGCTTAAAAATTCCTATAAAGAGTTCATATTTCTTTGGTAATTATTACATAATAACAAAAATTATCTTCGTTATTACACGAAAGTCGCTAATTAGAAGAGTTTTGAAACAAGATTGTGCAGTTACATTTATACAAAATAAATAAGTGCGACACCATTTCTGGTGTTATTTTTTAGTGCATTATAAAATATTTACTAATTTCCTTAAAACGGAAATTATTGGGGAATATATTCTATCCAAATTTCAGAATTCTACATGACAAATTCAGAATTTAATTAATATGAAATTCTGCATTTCCAACGAAATATTTATAACTTATCTTAAACATTATTGTCTATATTTTCTAATAAATGTCACTTGAAAAAGAAGAAATATACATATTTTTTTAATATATATATTAAGAAATGAGGCTAGCAGTGCATGACGAGTGAGGGAGGGAATTATCAAGGGAAAGCGCCAAGTCATTACAACTATATAGCACTTGGAAGGGGTCAGGATAAGGATTTAGGATGAGACGGTGGGGAAGGAATGGTGCCCAACCACTTAGTGGACGGTCGGGGGTTGAACGCAGAACTGCATGAAGCGAGACCATCGCCCTACCGTCCAGCCCAAGTGGCAGGACGCATGACGAGTAAGAAAATGAGCATTTCAATCCAGTAAACAAAGTGAGAAGAGGAGTGTAGTGACTTACGCGTGGGAGTGAGAAACATTCCAGCGAGGCGTACCGTAGCGTCTCATCCAGAGGCACTCCAGGTACAGCTCGGTGCCCGGGTACACCAGCAGCCGCCCATCATTGGTCTGAGCAATGGGCCCGTTCTTGTGGCGGAACAGTATTGTGGGCGGACGGTCCACTGCACCCACACCTCACCATTGCACGCCCAGGGCCCACACCACACGCCCAGGGGCACCACCACACGCCCAGGGCCCACACCACACACCCAGGGGCGCCACCACACGCCCAAGGGCGCCACCACACACCCAGGGGGCGCCACCACACGCCCAGGGGGCGCCACCACACACCCAGGGGGCGCCACCACACACCCAGGGGGCGCCACCACACGCCCAAGGGCGCCACCACACACCCAGGGGGCGCCACCACACACCCAGGGGGGCGCCACCACACGCCCAAGGGCGCCACCACACACCCAGGGGGCGCCACCACACACCCAGGGGGCGCCACCACACGCCCAAGGGCGCCACCACACACCCAGGGGGCGCCACCACACGCCCAGGGGTCACCACCACATACCCAGGGGTCGTCATCACACATCAATTGCCGTCATCACACGCCCATTGCCGTCGCCCCACGTCAAGTGTCATCACCACACGCCGTCAACCATATCACCAATACACGCAAGGAAAAGAAGTTTAGCAATTTAGAAGTTCAACATAAATTACATACACATGTAAACCAGTATATAAACACATGTAAAACATTTATTACAGAGACTTCCTGGTATTGTGATGGATTCTGTTAGTTAAGGTTAGCGAGAGAGAGAGAGAGAGAGAGAGAGAGAGAGAGAGAGAGAGAGAGAGAGAGAGAGAGAGAGAGAGAGAGAGAGAGAGAGAGAGAGAGAGAGAGAGAGAGAGAGAGAGGGTGGGAGAGAGGGTGGGAGGGAGGGAGGGAGGGAGGGAGGGAGGGAGGGAGGTGGGTTAGAGAAGTTAGAGAGAGGTTAGAGAGAGGTTATAGAAAGGTACCTAGGGTCATTAAGGTAGCCCTAGGTTGGTAAGGCAGCTCAAAGTTAGCAAGATAGCTCACGGTCAGTAAGGTAGCCCAGGGTTATTAATGTAGCCCAAGATTAGCAAGATAGCCCATGGTTAGTAATGTGGACGATGGTTAGTAAGGTAGCCCAGAGTCATTAAGGTAGCCCCGGGTCAGTAAGATAGCCGAGGGTCAGCAAGGAATCCCAGGGTGAATGAAGTAGCGAAAGGCGGGAGAAGTGTCCCCGGGAGTGTGTGGTGTCCCAGTGTGAGTGAAGCAGCCAATATTGAATGAGATAGCTCAGGGTGAATGAGGCGGTTCAGAGTAAGTGAGATACCCCAACCCAAATGAGGTAGCCCATCGTGAGTCAAGTGAGCCAAGGTGTGTAAAGTAGCCCAAGACGAGGGGAGTGGTGGAAGAAGAAGAAGAAGAGAGGGAGTTAAGAGCGGGGTCGGAAGCCGACTGGAGTAGCGTACAGGCGTAGTCGTGTTCACGGTTGAGAGCGAAGCAGACGGGAGCGGCGGTGCTCCAGTAACCGTTAAGGCAGCGACGGTGGGCAGTGCCAACCATGGCATACTTGCCGATGTCAACACACCGAGATACCTGCCGGAAAGAAGACACCGTTTTATATATATATATATATATATATATATATATATATATATATATATATATATATATATATATATATATATATATATATATATATATATATATATATATATATATTTTGGTAGCAGTCTTTCCTGTAGACATATATTATTAAATATGACCGAAAAAGTAAGATTAATAATTCTAACACGAATTTTCTCAATCTTTCGTACATTACGCTTCACTGTTGGAGGTAAATCAAAAATCACTTCTCCAAAATTCATTTTTATTTCTAGTCTGACGCGACACGGGCGCGTTTCGTAAAACTTATTACATTTTCAAAGACTTCACAAATACACAACTGATTAGAACTTGCGTTTCTCTGATTTTATATCTACATTTGAGTGAGGTGGGAAGGGTGATGTGGCATTAACACAAGACAGAACAATAGGGGATATTAATAGGGTATTAAAAGTATCAACACAAGACAGAACAGAAACAATGGGTATTGAATAGAAGTGTTTGTAGAAAGCCTATTGGTCCATATTTCTTGATGCTTCTATATTGGAGCGGAGTCTTGAGGTGGGTAGAATATAGTTGTGCAATAATTGGCTGTTGATTGCTGGTGTTGACTTCTTGATGTGTAGTGCCTCGCAAACGTCAAGCCGCCTGCTATCGCTGTATCTATCGATGATTTCTGTGTTGTTTACTAGGATTTCTCTGGCGATGGTTTGGTTATGGGAAGAGACCATCTTCCCATAACCAAACCATCGCCAGAGAAATCCTAGTAAACAACACAGAAATCATCGATAGATACAGCGATAGCAGGCGGCTTGACGTTTGCGAGGCACTACACATCAAGAAGTCAACACCAGCAATCAACAGCCAATTATTGCACAACTATATTCTACCCACCTCAAGACTCCGCTCCAATATAGAAGCATCAAGAAATATGGACCAATAGGCTTTCTACAAACACTTCTATTCAATACCCATTGTTTCTGTTCTGTCTTGTGTTGATACTTTTAATACCCTATTAATATCCCCTATTGTTCTGTCTTGTGTTAATGCCACATCACCCTTCCCACCTCACTCAAATGTAGATATAAAATCAGAGAAACGCAAGTTCTAATCAGTTGTGTATTTGTGAAGTCTTTGAAAATGTAATAAGTTTTACGAAACGCGCCCGTGTCGCGTCAGACTAGAAATAAATATTGAATTTTGGAGAAGTGATTTTTGATTTACCTCCAACAGTGAAGCGTAATGTACGAAAGATTGAGAAAATTCGTGTTAGAATTATTAATCTTACTTTTTCGGTCATATTTAATAATATATATATATATATATATATATATATATATATATATATATATATATATATATATATATATATATATATATATATATATATATATATATATATATATATATGTATACATATATATAGCATTGCTGCGATTTCCTTGCATATACGAGCAATTAAGTTCATCTTGCAGCTTTATACGATGCTTAATTTCTAACCAAAAGTGGTTACTGCATTATGTATATAAGAAATATAATTAAGCAATGTTGAGAGGCGTGAGGTAAGGTAGAGACGCGTGTCGGGGAGTGTAAAGCTCACCAGCTCTGTGTCTTGAGGAAACTCTAGCACCTCGCCTGAGACTTCCTGGTCACCGTGGAAGGTGACGAGGTTGGCCTGAGTGTTCCTCCAGGTGCAGGAGTTGTTCCCTACGGGGAGGTAGTGGTGGGTGGGCTCCTCCGTGGTGCAGGGGAAGGGCACCCGCTGCCCCACCCACGACCCCTCCTTACACCGGATCTTCCACGTCGTCTTCTCCCCGATGGTGTTGGTGATGCACTTGAAGGTCACCTCTGTACCGTCTGGAAACCTAAAACAATGCTCTCACTAATTACATAGGAAAGTAATAATATTATATATATATATATATATATATATATATATATATATATATATATATATATATATATATAGCAATAACGATATTTTATATAATGATACAGGATAAAATAAAATTTGTATAAAATTTCTTTACATTCTCTTTACACTGCATAATTAATATTGAAATTTATTTGAAAGGAAGGGAATTTTCAGGGGAAAGCGCCAAACCATTACTGACTATATAGCACTTGGAAGGGGTCAGGATAAGGATTTGGGATGGGACGGAAGGGGGGGGGGGGTAAGAAATGGTGCCCAACCACTTGGATGACCGGGGATTGAACGCCGACCCGCAGGAAGCGAGACCGTCTCTAATTTGAGAGTGTAAAAAAACCTACCTGAGCTCATCTCTATGGAGAGGTTGGCCGTTCTTGTATATGGTGGTGCCTCGCACATGGGCCGGAGGGCTGCAGGAGTTGTGTAGGTTTGGCAGCGTGTCAATACTGGTGATGTCTCCCCCCGGGGTCAGGTCACCGCTCCCGTATGACACCACTGACACAGCGGGGGAGGGAACAAAACAAAATTCATCCAATTTTCAATTGGATGAAATTCATCCAATTTTCAATTGGATGAATTTTCCCTTTTCCAAAAGGGAAATTCATCCCTTTTCAATATTGTTAGTGATTCTGAGCCGTGTATAACTACAGATTAGTGTTGTGAGTGGGAGTGGAGGGGGGAGGGGGGGCTGGGTGACCTGTAAGCTCTTATCTAAGTTGTTCTCGACTGATTTTAGTTACTATTCAACCACATTCTCTGATTAATCTTTGTTGAAGGTAAACTTTCTCTGCCAAGTTCCCATTGGTTATGATCAAGACTTTGCGCCAACTACTGACCAAAACTACTGTACAAGGTGTTATCATAAGGACTATGACGGTGACAAGAGCGGGGGAAGTCTAAGAGTGTCAGCGGCTGTGCACAATGTCAAATTCACATTATTTGAACCGTTGTTGCTTTATTTTAGGAATTTAAATAAATACAAACAAATAAATCAATGAATAAATAGAACTAACTAACTGTAACTACTAACATTTGTGTTAATAACACTATTAACATAACGCAAAATGTCCTCAATTGTCACTTTCAAGTAGAGGTACTCACAGGAGGGCGTGCGCATGTACGGGGGCGGCGGTGGGCGGTGGGCGGCGTGAGTGGCCTGGGCGGGAGTGATGCAGGTGGGCGGGTCTGGCTGTAGCCGCCCCAGCAGGCACCGCACCTCCTCCACCCCCACCAGCCACCCTTCCTCGCACGTGTACTGCACGCTGCTCCCGTGCTCCACCCTCTCTCCCTCCTGCAGCACGGCCTCCGGGTACGCCCCGTGTGCCACCTTGGGCAGGCTGCACGGATCTGAGGAGACCAGTAGAGTACGGAAGGGGTTATACTGGGCACGATATGGCGGAGGAGTTGATGGTGCTTCATAAGGGAGAGGAAGGCAGGGTGACAATAGCAGTCTTCAGGGGGTTGGAGAGAGTTTGTAAGACGTAAAGTTACTCAACTGACAGGAAGAGAAGATTGCTTAAGCCGTAGACGCTCTCCGACCATCTTGGTGTTGAAATAAAACAGAAACATGTAATGCAACACAAGTGGTTCATCAGTATATCTCAGATGTGCAATTGACCAAAACATTCAATTTGTGCAAGTTGAGAGTAATGAGAAATAGCTAGTACAATATAAGTCTTGGTTTGACTGCATACTATGACTATAGCGGCTGTGTCATATCTATATGCCAGTATGACAGTATAACTATACAGTCATACTGGCTTAGCGATTCCTCGTAATTATCTTACCTTACTACTTTACCTTGGTTTCAATGGCCAAGGTAATTTACGGATATGAGAAAGGTCCTCCAGGCAGCCAGGGGGCTGGGAGGAGGAGTGGTGGTGACGGTCCTTCAGTGTGGTAAAGTGGCACCTGGGAGACACCGTGGGCGGTGGTAGGACTCACCTAGGAGACACTAGGCGGTGGTAGGACTCACCTGGGAGACACTAGGCGGTGGCAGGACTCACCTGGGAGACACTAGGCGGTGGCAGGACTCACCTGGGAGACACTAGGCGGTGGCAGGACTCACCTGGGAGACACTAGGCGGTGGCAGGACTCACCTGGGAGACACTAGGCGGTGGCAGGACTCACCTGGGAGACACTAGGCGGTGGCAGGACTCACCTGGGAGACACTAGGCGGTGGCAGGACTCACCTGGGAGACACTAGGCGGTGGCAGGACTCACCTGGGAGACACTAGGCGGTGGCAGGACTCACCTGGGAGACACTGAGGGCGGGCGCCGGTGACGGTCCAGTCGCCGTACCAACAGCGGAGAGTGTCGGAGCCCAAGACAGTGTACCCAGCGTTACACAGGAACCTCACCACCTCCGCGTGCCCGATGGTGGCTCTCTCCGGCACCTCGGCTCCGTTGAAGGTGTACTGGCCATGAGGAGCGTCTGGCACCGAGCATGGCACTGTGGTCGTGGCGCCGGTCATGGAACAGCACGCAGTGATCCACAACACAGGGTAGAGACGGTCAGCCTCACACAATGTAGGTTACATGAGAGGTGCATCCTACAGTGTACTTGTCAACACCTGTACCTCAGTACGGTGTCAACTGTGACAACACAGGTGTTGCTGTAACCACAACAACACCTGTCCGTGACATTACAGTGTCACGAACACAATATACTAAACAATTCGTGTTATTAACACGTGCAAATAATATTTAAAGCAGAACATTAACATGTGTAAATAATCCTATGGAAACATTACCTTCCAAACGATTGCCAGATTCGATCACCTATTTAATTCCAAAAGCAATAATTACATAGACTTTCTTATTTGCGATATATTAATAATGTAGGAAATACAACATAGGCTTAGGAAAGGCCACTGCCTGAAACTGTAAATGGCAAGACTTGCTGAAGCCTTAAACTCACAGATGTGTTTGCTAGAGGATACTATATGTGTACCCACACCTAAGCTGGCGTGTCAAGACATATGTTGGAGCTATGGGGGGTTATGGTGCCCACTGGGTAGTGAGAGGGTAGTAGGGTATGTTGCCCACTGGGTAGTGAGGGGGGAGCGGTAGCAGGGTATGGTGCCCACTGGGTAGTGAGAGGGTAGTAGGGCATGTTGCCCACTGGGTAGTGAGGGGGGGTAGCAGGGTATGGTGCCCACTGGGTAGTGAGAGGGTAGAAGGGTATGGTGCCCACTGGGTAGTGAGGGGGGGGGGGTAGCAGGGTATGGTGCCCACTGGGTAGTGAGAGGGTAGAAGGGTATGGTAGTGGGAAGAGATAGAGGAAGTGGAGCAGCAGCAGCAGCAGCAGCAGTACTCACATGCTATACACTCGGGCTTCAAGGGCTTCCACCTGCCGCGGGAGCACTTGGCCGTCTTGTTGCCGATGTTGAGGCCGTGGCCCGAGACACAAGTGACCCTGAGCCTCGCCCCGGCCGAGAAAGTGTAGTTGAGGTCTCGGCCCGCCCGCACCACCTCCACCCTCAGCAGCGGCTCCCCGCCCACCTCCTCGCAGTGTGGGGCTGCCGGCGACACTTGGCGTCACCTTCTGCTCTCCCACACTCCTCAACACCTCCACTTATCTCCACACTATTACATATAATTCATATAAGAAAATACACACACACACACATATATATATACATAACATAAAGCTCCTTACCCCAGAAGGTTTCTGGGGTGAAACAGCCAGGGGCTCCATGCACCTTAGCGTGTCCAGTACTTACACTACTAGGCCACAACGACTGTTAAAAGAATTGGAAGTCGTAAGACCCTTAACCCAAGTCCCGACAGCACTCTGTGACTTTTTTGGGCACATATTTCATCAAATCATGACACATGCAGGGCCACGTGAGGGGGATTTGATGAAATATGTGCCCAAAAAAAGGTCACCAAGTGCTGTTGGGAATTGGGTTAAAGGTCAGACGACTTCTAATTTTTTTAACAGTCGTTGTTGCTTAGTGGTGAAAGTACTGGACACGCTAAGGAGCAAGAAGCCCCTGGCTGTCTGGGTTCGAATCATTCTGGGGGGGGGTGAGTTCTGTTTATTTATATATATATATATACATACACACACACTCCAACATAAAACTGTCACGCATAGACATTTTTTACAAACGAAGAAAAACAGCCTGTCTTAACAAGTCATAGGCCTTTTACTTTGGCAACACATTTCGTTTATGACCAAGAATTTTGCATATTGGTAGCATGTTAATGGTAATTGATATAACCAGATTTGCCCATTGGCGATGGGCCAGCGTTTGGTCCTTCGTGTCCTATCACACTTAATACCTAGTCAACATGTTTTGTTAAATTTGAGTATTTATTCAATGTCGAAATTGTTGAGTAAAAGGTTGAGTTGGGTAAACACGACCTATGATGGTTGCCTAACTTGGGTCACACGCTTATAAGGTGTGGTCGGGCTCTAACTGCGAAACACCCTTATCACTAGTTAATATTTGTACAGACTGACATTTGCTAAACAAGAGAGACACATACAGGAACATTTACAGCGCTCTCGTCTCTTACTCTTGACAAAGAACTTCATGCCACTATCCACAGGTTTTGGGAGTACGCACCATTTTGTTAAACGTCAGAAAAAAAAAGAGTTGAATATAGGTAAGTAGTGAAGAAATCATACAATCACAAGTTACCGTTCATTATTATTTTATTGTGATCATTTGAACAACATATATTAACAAAAATGTAATAACAGGCAAAAAAAAAAATATATTACAGGCCAAGGCTAGTAATGATGTCTATAAACTAACGGTTTGTAAAGGATGCATGTGGTGATCGCTGCTGGGGGAGGGGGGGAGGGGAAGGGGGAGGGAGGGGGGTTACAGGCACACAACAACAACAACAACAACACCGCTTCTGAAGGGCTACCTGCCTAACCTCACAAACATCAATCATAATGTTCTCTCGTCGTCCACCACGTCACAACATCCTACCTTTTTTACCCTTCTTTCTCGATTTATTTCTTCTTTTGTGATCTTCGCCTTTATTGTCTCTTCTCGCGTTTCTCAAAACTCTTGAGAGCACGGCGCCTCCGTCCAAGTGGACCCCAGAACTACCCTCTTGGCTCGGCACTGTCTTCTCCCTCACCCACTCACTGCCCGCCTCACCAAACTCCGCCCGTGTCTTAAAACTTTGACTGTTCTCTAAATGTTTTTGGATGGAAAAAGTTGTTCCATTTAACAAGAGGTATTGTACAGCTAACGACGAACGTGTTGGTAATGTATGTGTAGCACCACTATATAGCCAGCCACTTGTGGCCAGCCTCCCAGTCCGCTTCCCCCATGACCTTGTTAAATAGGGGAGGCGAGCAGGCGCCCCACGACCCGCAGGTGCTGCCCCTCTCTGCCACTCCTGCCTGGCGCTCAGGTATTCCAGGTAGTCGGAGTTGTTGACTGATCGCTTCCTGAGCCACTGTGCTCGCGGGTGTAGCTCTTGAGAGCACCTGTTGAAGAACATTAAGCCATTCGTAGGATATTCTACTGACATGGTATAACATTACTGCTCTACACCCATACACTCCCAGGGTACAGTGCTCAATTGTATTTCCTAACAAGAAACACATCTTCAATGTAATGTAGTTCATCAATCGACACCTGTACTAAACTTTTCCTCACAAGCGTAACATTTCTTAAGTAACACGTGAGTTTAAAACAAATTATCACAATAACATACACTATAAGAGGCTATATCATGAAGTAATAAGTTACAACAGAGTAAATCACTATCAGGCAGGAAAGACTAAGACTGAGTCAACATGCCTCAAGGTTAGAAGGGATCTCTAGTGACTCAAGGGCACGCCACAGTCAGACGCTGCAATCCTGCATCAGCCTAAAGATAACTCATCAGTGAGAGTCACATTAAATCAAATATAAATCCTGACAATAAACATTGAGATGAGCCAGCATGAGCCACCTAACACGTCAGGAACCTGTAATACCAGTAGATTGACAGTTGAGAGGTGAGACCAAAGAGCCGAAGCTCAACCCCCCGCAAGCACAACTAGGTGAGTAGGTAAGTACGAGCCAGGTGGTGAACTTACTTGGGCAGGTTGCTTGGGCTCCACCTGCCAGCTACGCAGGTGGCCCCAGGTGGTCCCGAGGACAGGAAGTACCCGCGGTTACACTCGTAGCGGATGCGTCTGTCATTGCGTACCTAGAAGGAGGAGGAGGAGGGTTACTATTATTGCTTCAATTGGTAAATTATTTCCTAACACCTGCTGAGAGATATTCAAATTCAATGATGTGTATAAATATTCAGTACCACTCCCCAGCGAGCACTGTAACTCACAGTTCGCCACCAGTGCCGCCATAACCACCACCAGCTGCTACAGTACCTTCAACCTAACTAGAAATCGCTAAGTCACCATGATATACTGAACCTAATGAAACTATACTAGCAATCCCTATCAACCACTGTCACTAGGAGTGGACAGGCATGACATAAGCCTCCAGTCTAACATGATTCAATTTTATTATCCAGTGTGCCATGAGATACTAATTAGAAATATAATCCAGGTATTGGGGGAATATTTCCTGTAATTATAGACTATGTAATACATTCAGGCATTTTATAAGGAACATTATAGCATTGTTATTACCTAGAATATCTTGCAGAGTTTTTGATGCATATTTTGTTTTCTCCTTTTACCAGTACATATTTGGTAATTACATTCTAATCTCATTTTCCTGTAATTTATTATGTAGTTCCTCGGTTCCAGTGCTTTTGTCAGCCTCGTGACGCACTGATCAACAGGTCAGTTGTAGCCCAAGTTATGGACGGACATGATGTGTGGTCCCAGGTGATGGCGCTGCTTGCCTCCGTATATTAACTTCTGCACTGATCCCTACATGGGCTTGATCCCTACACGGGTGTTGACAACACTACACACACACACACACACACACACACACACGACCCGGCAGCTTCTTGCACCGAGCTGTTCAAACAACGGTCGATTAACTATTTAGCACTTTGCCAAAATTTCCCGGAAAGAACCGCACTAGGTAAATAACTAATTGAAAAGTAGAAGGAAGAATTAAGAGTGGAGTTCGGTCAGGAGTCGTCACTCGTAGCCGCCAGCTCACACCACGCACGAACACCCACTTGCAGAGACGAGGTCTTTGACACACACACACACACACACACACACACACACACACACACACACACACACACACACACACACACACACACACACACACACACACACACAAGCACGGGTGTCGACAAGAGCACACCAAGGAGCAGGGGCGGGGAGGACTGACCTTCTTGACGTAGGGGCGGTAGATATACATGCCCATGTTGCCCACCAGCAGGACCCGGCCATCCTCCAGGTACCCGGGGAACGGACAGTACACTGTGAGAACGTAAACATGTCTTACACAACTGCCTGAGTCTTACACAACTGCCTGTGCCTCACACAACTGGCTGTACACAGACTTATCTAAATACAGCTCAACCTATTTCTAGCATTTGAGTTTTTATCGGTAATAAAGTAATTGTAATACTGTATAACATGACTATATAAAGACATTTTCATATAACAGATATGGCTATAATTCTCCTGGCATGTGTTGTATCAGGAAGATTCTCTCATTCTAATCTTCAGTGGTATAGTTTTATATAATCTTATGTTTGATCAAATTTATATATATTCTCTCTACAAGCACACACACACACACATTTGTGTATGTGTGTGTGTGTGTGTGTGTACTCACCTATATGTACTCACCTATATGTGCTTGCAGGATCGAGCATTGACTCTTGGATCCCGCCTAAAACGTGTGTGTGTGTGTGTGTGTGTGTGTTATAAAAATCATATAACTCAAATGGTTTTAAAACTATATGCAATTAAAACTAATAAATTCCGATACTATTAATGGAAAGAAAATGCCAACACTTTTGCCTCTCTCTCACTGTGACACGCTCTTTCTCTCTCTCTCTCACACACACAAGAGCCTGAAGACAACTACTCATACCCTTGAGAGCAAGGAGGAAGGTGAGAGGTGAACGTACCGACCCGACACCAGGGGATCCGGCCCGTCCAGTTGCCGAAGTGACACTTGGTGGTCGGGGGGCCCATGAGGCGGTAGCCGTCCTTGCAGCGGTACCTCGCCCGCATCCCGTGTCCGGTCCGGGGCGCTATCACCATTCCGTGGCGAGGACGACCCGGCAGCTTCTTGCACCGAGCTGTTCAAACAACGGTCGATTAACTATTTAGCACTTTGCCAAAATTTCCCGGAAAGAACCGCACTAGGTAAATAACTAATTGAAAAGTAGAAGGAAGAATTAAGAGTGGAGTTCGGTCAGGAGTCGTCACTCGTAGCCGCCAGCTCACACCACGCACGAACACCCACTTGCAGAGACGAGGTCTTTGAGCTCACGCTTCCGGATGACACGCAGATTTGCTCAAATAAACAATGAGAGTATGAAAAAGGTGCAGAAAAGGGCAAACAAATGGATACCCGAGGGTGAGGGGGGTACACAAGGGCTGGGGCGAGGGTGAGGGGGGGCACACAAGGGCTGGGGCGAGGGTGAGGGGGGCACACAAGGACTGGGGCGAGGGTGAGGGGGGGGGCACACAAGGGCTGGGGCGAGGGTGAGGGGGGGCACACAAGGGCTGGGGCGAGGGTGAGGGGGGCACACAAGGACTGAGGGCGGCAGGACAAGGAGAACACCACACCAGGAGACACCTGGATGGCAGGTAAGACGGTAGGGAGGACCTTGACTCACCTGGCTGGCAGTGTGGGTAGTGGGTCCACGTGCCATTATAACAGGTGGAAGGGACCGACTTGAAGGTGGGCTCGAAGAAGTCGTCGCACACCACCCTGATGATGCTGCCGTGGGGCACCTGGGAGCCCGCCCGCGTGTCGTTGGTGAGGCTGCCATTGTCGATGGTCGGCACGATGCAGGGAGCTGCACAACACCGGACAATGTGTTACCACCGTGTAATTGTACAGTTCTCAAAACTAGTAATAATCAGCAGGCAAATGGAAACAATAATTGCGTCTCATTGAATCCTTAACACATTCTTAGCCAAAAAACACGCGATCAGTGGGCAAATAATGATGCATAAATGCCCAATAAGGCATTCTCAAACTTGAAACACACATTATAGTGGCACTTTAATTTTGAAATTAATTAGTTTGCAAATCCCCATTAACATATTACAACACACTAATATATAGGAAACAATATGTGATCAAATTGATAAATTGTTAATGACTCATCATGCGCTCGCCTTGTCAAGACATTTCATGTGTGTCACACTCATAACTATCATGACTGGTCATAACTTTGTCACAGTCATGTGCCAAAACTGTTAATTTCTCGAATGAAGCATTTAGATGCATCAACAATTCCCAGACAATGTTCACCACACACGCCAGCAAGTCCTAGACAATGTCACCTTCACCTATCAACAAGTCCCATGCAATGTTCACCAACAAGTCTAGACTAGACAGTAAGTCCCAGACAATGTTCACCATACACATAAGAGAGATCATTGAGGAAAGAGGCGCATCACCGACCTAGACACTTGGGGAGCGGATGTGACCAGGTGCCATTCTTCTGACACTCTGTGCTACGGTAACCTTCATATTTCATGCCATCATTGCAGTTGAACTTGACGACGGCGCCGAAGTTACTCCGAGAGCCTTCCAGCCAGCCATTATACAGCTCACCGGGGGACCCGCAGTCGATCTCTGCCCAGAAACATTGGTTAGTTGCAGGCGATGAGTCACAATAACGTGGCTAAAGTATGTTGACCAGACCACACACTAGAAGGTGAAGGGACGACGACGTTTCGGTCCGTCCTGGACCATTCTCAAGTCGATTGTTTAATGCGATCCGTTCCTTCACCTTCTAGTGTGTGGTCTGGTCAACATTGGTTAGTTGCTCTTGCCCAGCACGAGCACAGTCCTTCACAGCACCGCCTGTCACACCATATACCACACTTGACACCACACACCCTAACATTCACCACAAATCACATTATACACCACGCATTACACCATATTGGCCTTCATGTAACCGTCTGGCATTCTGTACCCGACTTCACGCTTGTTCCAGTTTTGACCAGGTTACACACCATTTCAAACAAATTAAGTTGCAAACATTTTCAGTTATGAATCACATCAAAGAGTGGTCCAGGCACAAGAATTACATATCAACATAAGAATATCAAGAATGTCAAGGTGGGATAGCAGCATAAAAAATCAAGAATTAGAACAGTAACATTCGACAATTTAAGATGTGTGATATTAAGAGAAAACATAAGAGTACGGAATACAAATCAGATGAAAAGCTGTGAGCGCAAAAGTGGATAAAGCACAAGATTGAGGAGCGTGCTCACTGAGATGGTTGGTTAATGCTGCACGACTGAATGGTGGTACAGTGATGAAGAGTGTGTGCTGTGAGGGGTATGAGGAGAGTGCATGTGAGGATGTGAGGAGTATAGGCACATAGAGGTAGAGGGAATAGGGACAGACAAGGTGAGGTGGACAACACACGCGGCAAATGATAATACTCGCTGAAAGGAGAGAAAGGAAAGGAAAGGAAAGGAGAGAAAGGGAAGGGAAGCAGCTGCTAAGGAGAGAATTAACATATTTGTAGTCCCCGAGACAGTGTACACCTGGTCTTAAGTAGCAGTAGTCACACTGCGTACCTGGTAGTCTTTCTTTACCCATAATGCTCTATACATAATGCTCGCAAAAATGAATAGTGAAGGGCAAGTTTTGTCATACACGTAACTTTCAACTTGATGTAGGAGTTCCTATCAACGAGGTGAGAGTTAATAAAGCCATCAAAATAGGTTACTGACCAACCTGCAAGAATATTTTAGTCCTGAACATAAACTCCCAAGAAATGGGGTACACCATACGGTATATATATATCCCAATTTTCACAATGTTTTTCCCCATATATCCCCAGACAGATAACTTCCCATCCCATGAAAGTGAGAAACGGAACAATGATAATCTTAAGTTACAAGCTGTCCTGAAACGTCGAAACATGCAATAAAAAACCCTGCTCCCTTCCTGTCACTTTAAAATATCCATATTTCCCATTACCAATAAAATGTCAAATGTTTACCAGAGTGTGAAGAGTGAGCTCATTGGGACGCACCTTTACAGCGAGGCATGGTGCCGCTCCACTGGGTGTCCGGCCCACAGCGCCGGGTGGAGGGACCCACGATCATGTAGCCGTACTTGCAGTCGTAGGAGACCACCGCGTTGTAGAACACGGAGTTGTAGGTGGCCTTCCCGTTGTCAGGGTCGTCTGGGATGTTGCACTGGATGGCTGCGGCGAGGACATGCTACATCAGGACTAGTCAGCCATTGGGGGGGTTAACTCACGGGTTATCTGGTCTTGTCTTTATAACTTTAGATAAACACACGGATTTCATCGTCGTCTGAATGAAGACGATTTCCGTCTTTGTTCTTGATACTTTTTAAATAAGAAATTGCTCACATACGTCTAAGAAACGTGTGTTACCCCAGACTTTGGGACAACCCGTCCCTCACAAATTACGTCGCCTTTCGCTCGTATTCACTACAGCCAAAAATGGACGTAATGTGGGAATGAAAAATAATTGAAAATAATATTTTTTATGTCATTTAGGTTAGGAGGGCAAGAAGTTCTCCCAAGGTTTCAAAACGCCATGAAAATCGTTACTTGAAAGTTTCCTCTTCTAACCTAACCGAGTAAGCCACAGGACTCAAAACAGAAAACGGGACAGTACGTCACTTTCGTGAGCCGATTTCATTTCAAATTACGTCCATTTTTGGCTTGAGTGCGCGTACGAGTGAAAAGCAACGTAATTTGTAGGAGGACGGGTTGACCCACACGAGGGTTCCAGGAGACCTACGTTTACAGGTGGGCAGGTCGCGAGGGTTCCAGGAGCCGTCATGCTGGCAGTAATAGTTGGTGCGTCCCTCCATGCGGAAGCCCGGCCGGCAGTGGTACACCACTCGACACGAGAAGGAGTAGCAGCTGCCCTCCTTGAACCCGTTGAGGATCTCCCCCGGGTCCCCGCACTCCTTAGCTGCCCAGACATAATTATATATAAGTACACATTCTGGTAAATAAGTGGCAGGTCTTAAAGCTAACGCAATATATGTGGTGAATTTTAATTTGTCAGAAGAAACTCAATTTTGAACCAAAACAATAAAAATATAGCTAGTGACAGGTATATAATGGATAAAATGTTCAGTTAATTACTATAATTATGTTAGGTGGTGATAATGGTAAATTATAGGGACGTAGTTGTATTTCTAGAGAATATAGTGCTAGGCGAGGCAGTAGCATGAATGGTGTCCACATGACTGTCATGCTTCCTCACCGTCACACTCATTCCTTACGAGTGAGACGCCAGGCATGAGAGTAACATGAGGCGTGAGGGAGCAGTACTCACGAACACACTCTATCTCCGGGCCAAACCACTGCATGGTGTTGTTGTAGAGGAAACACTTGGCCACATCGAAGCCCCGCGTGGTGTAGCCCTCGTAGCAGGTGTACTTAAGGGTGTGGTTGACCTCAAACCTCGTCCTGGTCTCCACACCGTCGTGACGGGCGTGGGGGATGATGGGCGGGCTGGTGCAGTATACTGTGGGAGAGATGGCTGCTATAATATACCTTGGGGGAGTATACAGTATGTATACTGCCTGTAACGAACAATTCAGTACCCCGCCTGTAACGAACGCTACAATACCCCGCCTGTAATGAACGCTACAGTACCCCGCCAGTAACGAACAATACAGTACCCCCGCCTGTAACGAACAATACAGTACCCCGCCAGTAACGAGCAATACAGCACCCCGCCAGTAACGAACAATACAGTACCCCCGCCTGTAACGAACAATACAGTACCCCCGCCTGTAACGAACAATACAGCACCCCGTGCGTACGAGACGACCGAGTCATCATACTACATGGCAACTCTCCGAAAATCTGAATTATTCCCCTCAAAATTATTCTAATTATAGAAATTGGTTCTTACAAATTTATGCAACCAAATTACACTGCAAGAGAAGAACTAATCCAATTTATGTTAATGTGTCCCCAACAATAACAGCAGCGAGCCACGGCAATATTAATTAAGCTTCGGCCATAATCTGGTAACAATTTTGGCGCCAAGGCTGTGAGCCCGTCTTCTCTCCTAATGCGTCGCGCGGGCTTTTTTTTTAACGGATTCGACATTTCTTTAAAAAATACGACATATTAATACAAATTATGGCAATGTAATATTGACTTTTTTGTGAATCGGCTTCGATAGGAAGTTAAGGTTAAGTTTAATTAAGGTTAAGTGAATTAAGGTTAAAGTTCGTGCGTTTTTGGTTGGGGAAAAAGTTGTATTTTTTTTCAGAGTGGAACTGGAGAAGAGGCTGATATATGACGGCTCCTTGAATATGTGTCACCCTCATCCTCCCAGCCTGTGTCTCATCCTCCCAGCCTGTGTCTCACCCTCCCAGCCTGCGTCTCACCCTCCCAGCCTGCGTCTCACCCTCCCAGCCTGTGTCTCACCCTCCCAGCCTGTGTCTCATCCTCCCAGCCTGTGTCTCACCCTCCCAGCCTGTGTCTCATCCTCCCAGCCTGTGTCTCACCCTCCCAGCCTGTGTCTCATCCTCCCAGCCTGTGTCTCACCCTCCCAGCCTGTGTCTCATCCTCCCAGCCTGTGTCTCACCCTCCCAGCCTGTGTCTCATCCTCCCAGCCTGTGTCTCACCCTCCCAGCCTGTGTCTCATCCTCCCAGCCTGTGTCTCACCCTCCCAGCCTGCGTCTCACAGTTCTTGCCTGTGGCTCGCCCTCCCAGCTCTCCCCGTAGGTCACGTGACCCCAGGTCGCCTGTTGATTGGTTACAGCCTTGCACTTTCCACCAATCACATCCGTTTCTACGCATCCGGGGCTTTCGGCGTCGTCGCCCTAAGCGGGAACCTGGCTCCGGCGCCGCCGACTCTGCCACCATAATTGGCAACAAACATATGGCGCCCGGGTCATATTCCTTAAAATTAAAAATATTTAATTTTTAATTCATTAAAATTAAAATTACAACACACTGTGCGTGCAACTCTTATACTTTCTTTGGTTAAAATGCCTAAAATATATATATATATATATATATATATATATATATATATATATATATATATATATATATATATATATATATATATATATTGGTGATTTTGTCTAAGTGCGAGGCATTATTTTGTCTAATACACATTACGAGGGAAGCAGAGAAGAGGTAGAGGAGGGGGGTAAAGGTGAGAAGGTTGGGAGGGAGGGGCAGAGAGAGAGGGAGAAGGTAGGTATTAGGGGCGGGGTGAAAGGTAGGGAGATGAGAGAAGGTAGGGAAGGTGAGAGGTAGCTAGAGTGGGTACTCACAGTTCTCACGGCACTCTGGCGGGGCGGAGGACCAAGAGCCGTCACCCTGGCACTGTCTCGTCTCCTCTCCTATGAGGTGGTAGCCCTGCTGGGAGGAGCTCTTGTTAGTTCTCACATGGTTACTCTATGAGGGGAGGGGTGAGGACACGCACCATGAGGGGAGGGGTGAGGACACGCACCATGAGGGGAGGGGTGAGGACACGCACCATGAGGGGAGGGGTGAGGACACGCACCATGAGGGGAGGGGTGAGGACACGCACCATGAGGGGAGGGGTGAGGACACGCACCATGAGGGGAGGGGTGAGGACACGCACCATGAGGGGAGGGGTGAGGACACGCACCATGAGGGGAGGGGTGAGGACACGCACCATGAGTAAATACAATAACGGAACGTAACTAATACCGATAAGTTGATAATTATCTTAAATTATCTTGGGTTGCCAGGTGAGTATGTGTCTTATGGTGAGGTTCAACAGGATAATGGTGCCTTATATGAATCATGGTGAGGTTCAACAGGATAATGGTGTCTTATATGAATCATGGTGAGGTTCAACATGATAATGGTGCCTTATATGAATCATGGTGAGGTTCAACAGGATAATGGTGTCTTATATGAATCATGGTGAGGTTCAACAGGATAATGGTGCCTTATATGAATCATGGTGAGGTTCAACAAGATAATGGTGCCATGTGTATGTCTCTCACTGTGAGACACAGAAGATACCGGTGCCATAAGTGTCACATGGTGATAGATAGAGAAGTGGCACTTTTAATCAGATATACAAATTTGAGGCATTTTTTGTTTGAATTAACATTTCCTATCATATAACATGGGACGAGAGCTGGAATAATAGGACAACAGCAATTCTGATCTACTATTATGATAGTGAAGATCCTAGTCATGAGTGATTTAAACCACCCATAAATTGAATTGGGAAATGAGAAATCTACATGGAAATAAAGCCTGCGTTGAGAACTAAGCTACCTGAAGCGATAGTGAGAAACTTTTAGATACAATTGGACAGAGACAATTAAGTTCAGAGAAGGTGATGCTCAATGAAGATGCTGATCTCAGCATCACACATAATGAGAGAGATATAGGGGGAAGGGGGGGGGGGGAATAATCTAGCAAACAGCACCAGGTGCCAGTAACCACAACCTGCTAACGTTAGAATATCAAATCAAATGTTTATGCAGGTAAAAGTACATACATACAAGGTGAGTTACAAACATAATGTTGGATGTCTAGCCAGAGCTAGTACATACTGTGCCTAAAGCCACTGATACGCACAGCGTTTCGGGTAATACAGAGAAGAGTTGAGAGCTAAGAAAGAAGAGGGGGTCAGGCAGAACAGGAACTTGCTTTATCAAGAGAGGACAATGACAGTTATAAAGGCGTGCAAATCCGACCAGGATGTGATGAAATACATGAGAGATAAAGTGTTCACGTACAGAAGGGGAGATATACATTCCACAAACAATTAAACGAAAACCATAAGGAGAAGAATTTGGTAAAAATGCATGAAAAACCAATCAGAAGAGAATACAGAAAGAAGCAGGACAATAATGAACGAGTATGTAACATAAGAAGAGCAGCAGAGAAACACTACGAATTTGAATTGAACTATCAGGGAGAAAGCGCCAAGCCATTACGACTATATAGCACTTGGAAGGGATCAGGATAAGGATATGGGAGGATACTTGGATACTTAGCTTCCACAGCTAAGGTTCACTCAAGATCACTTCACAACCACAAAAGTAAAAGAACTAACTTTCAGTTGGCGAAACCAACCCGAGAATTATGTGAAGGGTTAAATGAAAGATTCCAAGATGTCTTTAAAGTGGAACAGAAGCTCGCAGCTGACATGAAATGGAGAATAGTTCATCTGAAGACAGAGTAACAAGGGAGCAGACGAAGGCCTCTTGACGAAAGCAAGGCTGTGGGACCTGTCAAAATCTCGCGATAGATACCAAAAGAAGCGTTTAAGGTCCCGTGCCATCCACATGCAATTATCTCCCAAACATCACTGGAAACTAATGGTAACAAACAGCTGGAAGTTGGCTCATACCATACCAATATACAGAAGTAGAAGAGGCAGGAACCACTCAACAAGAGACCGTTGACTATAACAAGCACTGTATACAACGTGCTAGAGACAATTATAAGAGAATAACGTAATATTTAGGAAGAATGAACTTGATAAGAAAGCGCTAACATTGGTCCAGAGAAGGGATGTCATGCCCCACAAACCCATTGCAGTTCAGTGCTGGAATGACATACCAGACAGGAGAGGGAAGGGAGGAATGACTGCGTATTATCAGACTGTCAGCAAGCATGTAACTGTCTCACATACGAGGCTCCTGTACAAACAAAATAACCAGGCCAGAGTAACTGACAGTACTAAATGGAAGTGGGAAAAACTCCCTATAATATTAGAAATTACAGTAATAATAATGGAGGAAATAATTAGAATGGGGGAATGATATTAGTGCGCTTCCACAATAATTCATGGTAAGATCCATGCTTTTCCTGACATATATATAAAACTAGATGGGTTACCCGGCGGTGCCCGGGTCTGCCCTCATGAACCGTCCTCCACACATGCTCTCCACTCTCATTTTCTCTCGCATTAAGCTTAAACATTTGTACACCTTCCACCTTCACTTCCTGCCCACACATGCCTCTGTTTCCCCCGGGGGCGTGAGGCACATTCCGCCCTGTGATGAGGAGGGGATGAGGGACGAAGAGGGGGGTGAATGGGGGACGATGAGGGAGCAAAGGGGGGACGATGAGAGGGAAAAGGGAAGATGATGAGGGAGGGAAGAGGAAAGTTCCAATTAACCTAACCAGAAGCCTCCTAACCCAAGCCACCCACCTAACCTAACCTTCAGGTGCAAAGCAAACGTGGATATGTGAGAGTCTCTACTCTTCACAGTTGCTGGAAATGTGTCCGTACGGCGGGGTGTATAGTAGTGTATAACAGTGTATAGCAGTGTATAGCAGCGGGCGAGGGATGGGTCGCCCCACACACACACACACACGCTACAGTATAGTGAAACTTATAGTTGATATATTCAAAACTAAGTAATACTATACACAATAAACCTTGTTAAGTTTGCAACTTAAATATTTTTTAACATTGAGGTGCATTGCTTATTATAGGTGCAATTGGTATGTTAATTAATGGGATGTATTCGTGAGATATATATATATATATATATATATATATATATATATATATATATATATATATATATATATATATATATATATATATATATATATTAGGGTCAAGTTTATAATATAAAGTACAGAGCAAACTAAGTAACCAAATTGTTTAGTATTCAAATGAGGTGAAAGACGAGACTTGCATATCATGCTGTAGTCATGCAGCTGTAGTGGTGGTGTTTATACAGTGGAGCTGGCATAGTGTGTAAGGCGCTTACCGTTACAGCACGCCCCGCTGTACTCTGTAGCTGCAATGGCATGGGGGGAAAAAAAGGATATCAGCTTCCACGTAGAGTAAACTAAGAGATTTGAAGCCTGCCACTACTTGATCCCCACTGTTGTGGTGGTGGATGATACTGATCTCATTATAGAAGTCTCTATAGAGACAACACCTGTCTATAGAGGTGACATGAGAGGCAACACCTCTCATGTCTGGATCATGAGCACTTCGGGTATAAGCAGTGGATTATTTAGCTCTTCATAACCAGTCTTGTCCATGCAAGACAAAATAAAAATGTCTTTTTGGCGAGTACGGTCTTGTTTATAGACAAATAGATTTAATATCAAACAAGAGTCCACTGGGATACTCATACATGTCAAATCAAGCAAGAAAGTATGAGGTGTGAGGCGAGATAACTATCACTCATAACCTACAACCACGTACTATAACTTCTTGGTGCTGTCCCAAGCCTCGTAGCTCAACCCCACTTCTTGCAGGATTACATATTTGTTACAACATCTTAAAGCTGCTCGGTACAGGGACGACCTCGCTTCGTCCAGGTCTGTGCTCGATCCCCGATGGTGCTAGTGGTGAGGATGGTGAGGATGTTATGAGAGAACACAGGATAGTGAGGATGGTGCTCATATTCACTCTCACACAGAAGAGTGATGATGGTGCTCATGTTCACTCTCACACAAAACAGTGAAGATGGTGCTCATATTCAGTGCCACACACAACAGTGAAGGAGGTCAACATTCCCTGCCACACAGGCCAGAGGACCATACACAAGGGGCTATAGTTATAGCCAGGAACCGTCACATCACTGTCAGGACACTACAGCCTGCTGCATCACACAATAAATATCTTATAATTCACACAATTTTAATTCGGCTTTCTACTGTTCAGTGCCACCCAGGATGGGGGATGATTCATGTGTAAGACAGGCACGTTTAGAATACATTTTTTGGAAGTATTTCAATATACCAAAATTCAGTGAAATAGCTACAGTGTTCACGGTACAGTATCCTAGAAGGTCTTTAAATCTTTTAAAGGTTCACATTTAATATTATTGTGTTCAAGTGAATGTTTTAACGGTTCGTTATACAGTTTTCAGACTGAATATTCTGACTCGGCTTCAGTAACTTTTCAGGTGTCTATAGAACCAAGTCGTTTTCTGGCAATGAACACTCCCGGGTTCGATCACTGTGTCGACCATACAAGTAGTTATCAAAAGATGACACCAAGCCGGGGAGACTATGTAGCAGAACCATCAGTGTCGCGGGATATCCAAAAGTTGCGGGCGATATCGAAGGTATCGTATACACTAAGTATTCTTACCGAGGGACAAATAACCACGAGGGATATTAAGAAAGCAAGATAAGTCGTCCTGAAAATCGAGACATTCCACAAGGAGGTGCACGGCCGTAAGGGGGACAATGTTGTTCGGACAATAAGGAGCAGGGCGGCGCTCCTGTACGTGCCCGTGAGTAAAGCGTATATGGCCAATACCCTAACCTAGCCAGAGTCGCTTCCCACCGTCGATTTATTATGGTGATAGGAGGGGGGGGGGCTACCTTTAAGAGTGTGCAGCTTGTTACCTGTAACACCAGACCAACAACCCTGCCAACGGTCGCAGATCGAGGAATGAATAACCGAGTAGAAATGTGAATAAGGAATGCCTTTATGGGGAGATGGGACAAGTGCGGACAGCCTCCCTAGTGGCAGTGTCCGCACGGTCGTGTAAGGTAACACCAACATGGCTGGCAACCCAGGAAAACTCAACTGTCTTAAACCTTCTGGAGATAAGAAAGAGCCAATATTGGATTTCGACTACCACAGAATACATAGGGTTAAATGACTCCAGAGCCACGAGAGCACTACGAGACAACCACAATGATAAAGGAACGAGGGCACTGGAATATGTGGGTGCAAAGATAAATGTTCAAGGAAAAGACGTTTTATAACAATGCTGAGACGAAACCCAGTAAGGCTCAGAGTGTCAAGAGTACGAAGGGTGGAGGGGAGAGGCAGAGGAGAAGGCAGGGCAGCCATAATCATGTTTAGACAGCACGAGAGAGAGAGGTGCAAATAATGGAGTGTGCATCTATTAGCTCCTGAGGAAGTACGGGGAAGTACTTTCACCCTCTGGATGAAAGGTTGTCCTTTCATCCAGAGGGGATGAAAGGACCACCTTTCATCCCCTCTGGAAGGCGCCCGAGGGATGTAAGGAGGTGTGTGACTCGAGTGTGTCGGAAATGACACCGGGGGAAGTGCAGTGGTGGGTGGAGGCGCTGCGGCCTGGAGCATCAAGGGCAGACGACACACAGATGAAGCAGGTTAAGAGTAGTGTTGTACCACATAACACTGTGAGGAGACACGCATCAATACTTACAGGCCACATAGCTAAGGCCATACAGGTGGGAGGCTACTGACACCTGTACCCACCTGCTGACACATGTTCCCACCTGCTGACACATGTACCCACCTGCTGACACATGTTCCCACCTGCTGACACATGTTCCCACCTGCTGACACCTGTACCCACCTGCTGACACATGTTCCCACCTGCTGACACATGTTCCCACCTGCTGACACATGTTCCCACCTGCTGACACCTGTACCCACCTGCTGACACATGTTCCCACCTGCTGACACATGTTCCCACCTGCTGACACCTGTACCCACCTGCTGACACATGTTCCCACCTGCTGACACATGTTCCCACCTGCTGACACATGTTCCCACCTGCTGACCCCTACCCTGCCAGTACCCACCTGCTGACCCCTACCTTGTCAGTACCCACCTGCTGACACCTACCCTACCAGTACCCACCTGCTGACACCTACCTTGCCAGTACCCACCTGCTGACACCTACCCTACCAGTACCCACCTGCTGACCCCTACCTTGCCAGTACCCACCTGCTGACACCTACCCTGCCAGTACCCACCTGCTGACACCTACCCTGCCAGTACCCACCTGCTGACACCTACCTTGCCAGTACCCACCTGCTGACACCTACCTTGCCAGTACCCACCTACTGACCCCTACCCTACCAGTACCCACCTGCTGACACCTACCCTGCCAGTACCCACCTACTGACCCCTACCCTACCAGTACCCACCTGCTGACACCTACCCTGCCAGTACCCACCTGCTGACACCTACCAGTACCCACCTTCTGACACTTGTACTTGGCCTGGGCGCCGACACGCTTCCCGTTGAACTCGACGAAGCCGAAGAGCGGGTTCTCCAGGTCCGGACACTCCTTGTCTGCAAGTGCCAGAGAACATGTCAGTGTTAGTGTCCTCACCTGCCACTATACTGAGTCACCACGATAGTACACACCCAGTGTCACACAGTTATGATGATGGTACACACATACAGTGTCACACAGTTATGATGATGGTACACACATACAGTGTCACACAGTTATGATGATGGTACACACATACAGTGTCACATAACCATCAAGCGAGGTCATTACACTGTGTGTCACTATACTGAGGGTCACTACACACAGCCACACACTACACAGCACCACCATACACAGCCACACTCTACACAGCACCACCACACACAGCCACACACTACTACACAGCACCACCATACACAGCCACACTCTACACAACACCACCACACACAGCCACACACTACACATCACCACCACACACTACACAGCACCACCACACACAGCCACACACTACACATCACCACCACACACTACACAGCACCACCACACACAGCCACACACTACACATCACCACCACACACTACACAGCACCACATCACACAGCCACACACTACACAGCACCACCACACACAGCCACACACTACACAACACCACATCACAAAACCACCACACCCGCCACCATCTGTCTTCTACTCTTAAGTTTCTCAGATAATGATTCTTACTTTAGAGAGTTAACTTGCGCGCGCGCGCGCGTGTGTGTGTGTGTGTGTAGCCGTCTGGCGGAGCTCCGTGAAAAATAGCACCCGGGTATTGCTCCCGCTAATTTGTTAAGGAAGAAATATGACTGCAATAGTGTTCATTGACGGCGGTGAGTCCCTTTGTCTTGACGGCCTTAAGGAGGTTCAGGGAGCCTGTCTGCTGACACTCTGCTCACACTAGGCACAGGTACTGGCAGGGTAGGGGTCAGCAGGTGGGTACTGGCAGGGTAGTGGTCAGCAGGTGGGTACTGGCAAGGTAGTGGTCAGCAGGTGGGTACTGGCAGGGTAGGGGTCAGCAGGTGGGTACTGGCAGGGTAGTGGTCAGCAGATGGGTACTGGTAGGTGTCAGCAGGTGGGTACTGGTAGGTGTCAGCAGGTGGGTACTGGTAGGTGTCAGCAGGTGGGTACTGGTAGGTGTCAGCAGGTGGGTACTGGTAGGTGTCAGCAGGTGGGTACTGGTAGGGGTCAGCAGGTGGGTACTGGCAGGGTAGGTGTCAGCAGGTGGGTACTGGTAGGTGTCAGCAGGTGGGTACTGGCCTAGACAACGGCTGCATCACTAACATAATTCACTCAAACATTAATGCACAAACACAAGCTCATTATAAAAATACGAGGTTCAAAAATATACATCAAGACTGGTACCCGAGCAGAGTGCCTTGAGCTACGAGGAAAGGCTGACGGAATTGAACTTGAGTCTACCTGAGCACCAATAACCCTATTACACCACACCGCACAACCACACACCCCACTACACCACACCACCACACACCCCACTGCACCATACACCCTATTACACCACACCGCACAACCACACACCCCACTACACCACACCACCACACACCCCACTGCACCATACACCCTACTACACCCTACCACACAACCACACACCCCACTACACCTCACCACACACCCCACTACACCTCACCACACTCTGGGAGAACATGGTGGAGTGTACTTCAAGATATCACAGCAACATGTTAATTACAAGATGGCTGGAGGCGAGAGAAGTTTGTGAAGTCTGTTATCGTGAGCCGTACACACAAGGACCCCCCCCCCCCGCCTTCTTCCCCACTCCACTACCATCATTTTTATTATATGTATACATACAATATATATATATATATATATATATATATATATATATATATATATATATATACATATATATATATATATATATATATATATATATATATCAGGCGGCCAGCCAGCCATACAGCTACTCAGCCAGCAATCCTGTAAGCAAGCAAGTCAGCTAACCATCCAACTAACCAGCCAACCATTTAGCCTGCCAAATTGCTGAGCACTTAGGAGTAATAATTGCTGTATGTGATGAATTAAGACAGGTATAAGATGAGCCCCGCTAACTACAGACTTCATCAAAGGGTTTCATGTCGTTACATCATTCTCAGACTGTCAATGTCCCCTAAAGATAGATGGTTCTATCAGGCATTTTCCGATCAAGGCTGGACAGTAACTAATAGATATTTAAAGAATTTAACTCATGTTAACATTGACCACGCTCTTGACAGTGATTGTTTAGACGAGTCCGACTTTAACATTTTGGACTCGTGCATGGAGTCTGACCTGGGCAGAGAGTGTGAGTCTGACCTGGGCAGAGAGTGTGAGTCTGACCTGGGCAGAGAGTGTGAGTCTGACCTGGGCAGAGAGTCTGAGTCTGACCTGGGCAGAGAGTGTGAGTCTGACCTGGGCAGAGAGTGTGAGTCTGACCTGGGCAGAGAGTGTGAGTCTGACCTGGGCAGAGAGTGTGAGTCTGACCTGGGCAGAGAGTCTGAGTCTGACCTGGGCAGAGAGTCTGAGTCTGACCTGGGCAGAGAGTGTGAGTCTGACCTGGGCAGAGAGTCTGAGTCTGACCTGGGCAGAGTGTGAGTCTGACCTGGGCAGAGTGTGAGTCTGACCTGGGCAGAGTGTGAGTCTGACCTGGGCAGAGTGTGAGTCTGACCTGGGCAGAGTCTGAGTCTGACCTGGGCAGAGTGTGAGTCTGACCTGGGCAGAGTGTGAGTCTGACCTGGGCAGAGTGTGAGTCTGACCTGGGCAGAGTGTGAGTCTGACCTGGGCAGAGTGTGAGTCTGACCTGGGCAGAGTGTGAGTCTGACCTGACAGATCAGGGAGCTGCGCCCTCTGTTAATCAATAATGTGTCAGCTCTCCAAATATACACTATGTACAATGTCATCAGATTGTTGTCCCGCGAATGTTTCACTGGCGCGTCATTATATTCTATAATTATTTTAACATCCCCTTGATTTGTGTTTTTTTTTTTGGTGCTCTCTTTTTCGAAGTATGATGGGCTTTATAATTGTGTTTATATGTTATACTGAATATAACAATTGGGTGTGCATTATTGTATAATATTTGTGTTTCCATATAATATGTGACATGGGTAATTCCACAATGATTTAATTTGGTCTTGTATAGAATCTTTGCATCTTTAGGATATTAATTGTGATTTTGATTTAGTCCTTAATGTCCAATGTAGAATGTTATCAAATCTTATTTTGTCTCATTATTATGTAAGCTGTCTTTTGTATTTTTTCTTTACGTGTGTGTTCTGGTTAAATAATTAACGTTATGTTAGTTTCTTGTAATGTTACCGTGTGTTCAGAATAAGTCCGTTCTTAATATTAATCCAATTTTCTATATTTTAGATATGATGAATTCTAATGAGTGTTCGATTCGTCGTGGATTTTATTTGATAAGTAAATATTTTAATTAAACAAGATGTTTATATTGACAGTGGGGGAGGAAGTGGGGGGGGGGGTGATTGAAGAGGGAGATATATGGGTGGGGATAGGGAGGTTGGGTGGGGGGGGGGGGGGAGACCGAGATGGGGGAATATCTGGAGATGGGGGAGGGTGGCGTCTGGAGATGGGGGAGGGTGGCGTCTGGAAATGGGGAGGGTGGATATGACCTAGGTAATGAGACACGCTGGACATGACTGGGTCACCCCATATTGTATATATCTGTATATTATAATGTCTGTCTGTCTGTCTGTAGGAGGTGGGAGGACATGCAGGTACTTCCGGCGACCCTTGTCTGGTTCTTAACAGTAATTGCTGTTGGGAGAGGGAGAGGGAGAGAGAGAGAGAGAGAGAGAGAGAGAGAGAGAGAGAGAGAGAGAGAGAGAGAGAGAGAGAGAGAGAGAGAGAGAGAGAGAGAGAGAGAGAGAGAGAGAGAGAGAGAGAGAGAGAGAGAGAGAGAGAGAGAGAGAGAGAGAGAGAGAGAGAGAGAGAGAGAGAGAGAGAGAGAGAGAGAGAGAGAAGAGAGAAGAGAGAGAGAGAGAGAGAGAGAGAGAGAGAGAGAGAGAGAGAGAGAGAGAGAGAGAGAGAGAGAGAGAGAGAGAGAGAGAGAGAGGCAGCAAGAAACACAGTGTGTTTGATGAATACAAACATCACATACTGACCTGGATTGACACAGGAAAGGCCACAGACCCCGTCACAGAGACACACCTTCCGCTTGCTTAGACAGTCGCGGTCATTGTTACATTTCCGCAAGCAGGTCCGTCCCTGGGGGGAAGAAAGTACCACACCACATCATTAGACAACTTGACCTGCTAATCATACACAACCTATACCAACCGTTCGTCCCATAATAGTCCTCCCCAGTGAAATAATTACCTGCGAACCTCAACATTTTGTAGAGTTGCGAAAATGTTAATAAAGCAACGGGTTCTTCCTCCAAGTGAGCAGAACCAGGGTTGAACAAGGAGTTACGCGAGTACTTAAGAACCAGGTGGCAGATTCACGAAGCAGTTACGCAAGTACTTACGAACGTGTACATCTTTTTCTCAATCTTTGGCGGCTTTGTTTACAATTATTAGACAGTTTATGAGCTCCGAAGCACCAGGAAGATGTTTATAACAATAACAACAGTTGATTGGGCAAGTTTTCATGCTTGTAAACTGTTTAATAAATGTAAACAAAGCCGCCAAAGATTGAGAATAGATGTACACGTTCGTAAGTACTTGCGTAACTGCTTCGTGAATCTGGTCCCAGTACAGCTTCTCTCCATCTTTGGCGGCTTTGTTTAGAGTTATTAAACGATTTACGCGCATCAAAATTGCCCAGTTAATTGGAATTATTGTTTATAAACAGCCTCCTGGTGAAAGTATCTACCCCCTCCCCCCCTCCCTCCAGAACGCCTCCCTTTGTCAATCAGTCTCTAAAGTAATTGGTGTAATCCGCCAGTGTAATTGTGTAACGCACAACAATAATTGTGTAATACACAAGGGTGATACAATAAACTAATTGGTGTAATTCGCAAATTTTATATGCCGATTAGTTCCTGGATTCATGTGTTCTCTATGTCAAGTTATGTAGTCATATGTTGCCATGATATGTAGTCATATGTTGCCATGATATGTAGTCATATGTTGCCACTGATATGTAGTCATATGTTGCCACGATATGTAGTCATATGTTGCCATGATATGTAGTCATATGTTGCCATGATATGTAGTCATATGTTGCCATGATATGTAGTCGTATTTTGCCACGATATGTAGTCATATGTTGCCATGATATGTAGTCATATGTTGCCATGATATGTAGTCATATGTTGCCATGATATGTAGTCATATGTTGCCATGATATGTAGTCATATGTTGCCATGATATGTAGTCATATGTTGCCATGATATGTAGTCATATGTTGCCATGATATGTAGTCATATTTTGCCATGATATGTAGTCATATGTTGCCATGAAATGTAGTCATGTTGCCATGATATGTAGTCATATTTTGCCATGATATGTAGTCATATGTTGCCATGATATGTAGTCATATTTTGCCATGATATGTAGTCATATGTTGCCATGAAATGTAGTCATGTTGCCATGATATGTAGTCATATTTTGCCATGATATGTAGTCACATATTGCCATAGTATATAGTCATATGTTGTCAAGTTACATAGTCATAAGTTGACAAGTTATGTGGCCATAAGTTGCAAAGTTATGCAGTCATATGTTGCCAAGTTGTGTGGCGAGCTGTTGCCAAGTTGTGTGGCTGAGCTGTTGCCAAGTTGTGTGGTGAGCTGTTGCCAAGTTGTGTGGCGAGCTGTTGCCAAGTTGTGTGGTGAGCTGTTGCCAAGTTGTGTGGCGAGCTGCTGCCAAGTTGTGTGGTGAGCTGTTGCCAAGTTGTGTGGCGAGCTGTTGCCAAGTTGTGTGGTGAGCTGTTGCCAAGTTGTGTGGTGAGCTGTTGCCAAGTTGTGTGGTGAGCTGTTGCCAAGTTGTGTGGCGAGCTGTTGCCAAGTTGTGTGGTGAGCTGTTGCCAAGTTGTGTGGTGAGCTGTTGCCAAGTTGTGTGGTGAGCTGTTGCCAAGTTGTGTGGTGAGCTGTTGCCAAGTTGTGTGGTGAGCTGTTGCCAAGTTGTGTGGTGAGCTGTTGCCAAGTTGTGTGGTGAGCTGTTGCCAAGTTGTGTGGTGAGCTGTTGCCAAGTTGTGTGGTGAGCTGTTGCCAAGTTGTGTGGTGAGCTGTTGCCAAGTTGTGTGGCGAGCTGTTGCCAAGTTTTGAGTGTTCTACTGCAGCTAAATCTAGAATTCATTCACACTCTCCGTGGCCTTGAGGCCCAGGGGGGGGGGGGGGCGAGGGCTCAGCCACACCTGCCCAGGCTCAATTAAACCTAAGTAATGAGAGATAAACCCGAACTGAGTCGCGCGCGCGCGCGCGCGTGCGTGTGTGTGTGTGTGTGTGTGTGTGTGTGTGTGTGTGTGTGTGTGTGTGTGTGTGTGTGTGTGTGTGGAGTTGTTGCCGCTCTTACGGCGTTATCAGAGGGCGCCGTTGTAATTACACGGTGTTAACACCTTGAGGTGGCGTAGTCACACTACACAGTGTTCTGACACACACACACATACACACACACACACACACACACACACACACACACACACACACACACACACACACACACACACACACACACACACACCACATTACTGCCACCCAGCAGTAAATAGGTACCTGGGAGTTAGTCAGCTGTCACGGGCTGCTTCCTGGTGTGTGTGTGTGTGTGGTGTGGAGAAAAAATAGTTAGTAACAGTTGATGTTGATTGACAGTTACGAGGCGGGCGGAAAGAGCAGAGCTCAACCCCCCTGCAAGCACAACTAGGTGAATACACACACACACACACACACACACACACACACACACACACTAGTGAATTGCTAGTGTGATGGTCACTTCACCTGAGCCGTAAACGTAACTGGAAAAACAATCAGATGAACAATGATAATGATGCTTTCTCTCTCTGATTGGCCAATCGAAAAAACACTATAGTGACCTTGGAGCTAAACAGATTAACCGATTGATCTAATCTGTTGCTGTAACGAAGTCATTCGGGGACCGAATAACGACAATTTAATAACAGTAAAAACAATATGAATAAAAGGTTGGATACAAATATATATATACAAACTGGGAGCAAATTACGATATGACTCGATAAAGTACCCCAGCCTGTAGGACGCTAAACTCGTTTACAAATTGTAACTGATTTACGGTGTCAATCACAATGACGGTCATGAAGGATTGTTTGATTAACGTAGAGCACTGATGTAGTTTACGGGCTCACCATAGTCCGTGCTACATGGACACTCCGTCCTGAATAGCTAAATCTTTAACAACAAACAACAAACAACTGTTGTAGTGAGAGTGACGTCACTCTTGTACCACGCACACACAAAATATAAGATATATATATATATATATATATATATATATATATATATATATATATATATATATATATATATATATATATATATATATATATATTTAACGTTGGTACAAAATTCTGCGTTTAAATGTCCCAAGTTGTAAACAAACATTTTGACACGGGTCGTATTTTTAGATCACAAGTTGACCCCAGTTGACCTCTACAGTTAGGTAGGGGTCAACTCCAGTAGCTGGAGGTACGGAGACTCTTTGTGTTTTATATACGTATATATATATATCACTTATACTCAATGACTTCCTCAGGATTCGAACCCAGGCCGCCACGGGGCTGCCCGCGCGCCACCAGCGCTGGTACGGTGACCGCTGCATCCATACACCAGTGGTCAGAGTACCAGTACTCTTGACGGGGGTCACCCGCGCCCACCTCTATTCCAATCCTAAAGGGTCCTATACAGTGTAAGTGATTCTATGATTGGGGACCAATCAAGCTTGCTAATATTATATAGATGTGTGTGTATTCACCTAGTTGTGCTTGCGGGGGTTGAGCTCTGCTCTTTGGTCCCGCCTCTCAACTGTCAATCAACTGGTGTACAGATTCCTGAGCCTATTGGGCTCTATCATATCTACATTTGAAACTGTGTATGGAGTCAGCCTCCACCACATCACTTCCTAGTGCATTCCATTTATTAACTACTCTGACACTGAAAAAAATCTTTCTAACGTCTCTGTGGCTCATCTGGGTACTAAGTTTCCACCTGTGTCCCCTTGTTCGTGTCCCACCCGTGCTGAAGAGTTTGTCTTTGTCCACCCTGTCAATTCCCCCGAGGAATTTTGTAGGTGGTTATCATGTCTCCTCCTTACTGTGTGTGTGTGTGTGTAGAAGATGAGAGACGTGACAAGCACGTCCCAAGGTCATGACCGTACAGGGTAGTCAACGTCAGCAAATCGAGCGCCAAAGAGACGGGGCCGTCACCCTCCGTCAGCAAGGGTGTCAGCGCCTGGGCTGAAGCACTGATCACCAGGTGTGTGTGTGTGTGTGTGTGTGTGTGTGTGTGTGTGTGTGTGTGTGTGTGTGTGTGTGTGTGTGTGTACTCACCTAGTTATGCTTGCGGGGGTTGAGCTCTGGCTCTTTGGTCCCGCCTCTCAACCGTCAATCAACAGGTGTACAGGTTCCTGAGCCTGTGTACTCACCTAATTGTACTCACCTAATTGTGCTTGCGGAGGTTGAGCTCTGGCTCTTTGGTCCCGCCTCTCAACCGTCAATCAACTGGTGTACAGATTCCTGAGCCTATTGGGCTCTATCATATCTACATTTGAAACTGTGAATGGAGTCAGCCTCCACCACATCACTTCCTAATGCATTCCATTTGCTAACTACTCTGACACTGAAAAAGTTCTTTCTAACGTCTCTGTGGCTCATTTGGGTACTCAGCTTCCACCTGTGTCCCCTTGTTCGCGTCCCACCAGTGTTGAAAAGTTCGTCCTTGTTTACCCGGTCGATTCCCCTGAGGATTTTGTAGGTTGTGATCATGTCCCCCCTTACTCTTCTGTCTTCCAGTGTCGTGAGGTGCATTTCCCGCAGCCTTTCCTCATAACTCATGCCTCTTAGTTCTGGGACTAGTCTAGTAGCATACCTTTGGACTTTTTCCAGCTTCGTCTTGTGCTTGACAAGGTACGGGCTCCATGCTGGGGCCGCATACTCCAGGATTGGTCTTACATATGTGGTGTACAAGATTCTGAATGATTCCTTACACAGGTTCCTGAACGCCGTTCTGATGTTAGCCAGCCTCGCATATGCCGCAGACGTTATTCTCTTTATGTGGGCTTCAGGAGACAGGTTTGGTGTGATATCAACTCCTAGATCTTTCTCTCTGTCTGTTTCATTAAGTACTTCATCTCCTATTCTGTATCCTGTGCCTGGCCTCCTGTTTCCACTGCCTAGTTTCATTACTTTGCATTTACTCGGGTTGAACTTCAACAGCCATTTGTTGGACCATTCACTCAGTCTATCCAGGTCATCTTGTAGCCTCCTACTATCATCCTCTGTTTCAATCCTCCTCATAATTTTTGCATCGTCGGCAAACATTGAGAGGAACGAATCTATACCCTCTGGGAGATCATTTACATATACCAGAAACAGTATAGGTCCGAGGACTGACCCCTGCGGGACTCCACTTGTGACGTCTCGCCAATCTGAGACTTCACCCCTCACACAGACTCGTTGTCTCCTGTTGCTTAGGTATTCCTCTATCCACCGGAGTACCTTCCCTCTCACTCCAGCCTGCATCTCCAACTTTCGCACTAGCCTCTTGTGTGGCACTGTATCAAAGGCTTTCTGACAATCCAAAAATATGCAGTCTGCCCACCCTTCTCTTTCTTGCCTTATTTTTGTTGCCTGGTCGTAGAATTCAAGTAACCCTGTGAGGCAGGACCTGCCATCCCTGAACCCATGTTGATGCTGTGTTACAAAGTTCCTTCGCTCCAGATGCTCCACTAGTTTTTTTCGCACAATCTTCTCCATCAGCTTGCATGGTATGCAGGTTAGGGACACTGGCCTGTAGTTCAGTGCCTCCTGTCTATCCCCTTTCTTGTATATCGGGACTACGTTAGCTGCTTTCCAAATATCTGGCAGTTCCCCTGTTGCCAGTGATTTGTTATACACTATGGAGAGTGGTAGGCTCAGTTCTCTTGCTCCTTCCTTTAGAACCCAAGGGGAGATTCCATCTGGGCCTATAGCCTTCGTCACGTCCAACTCTAGTAAACACTTCCTTACTTCCCCACTGGTAATCTCAAACTCTTCCAGTGGTTCCTGGTTAGCTATTCCCTCACTTACCTCTGGAATTTCTCCTTGTTCTAAGGTGAAGACCTCCTGGAATTTCTTATTCAATTCCTCACACACTTCCTTGTCATTTGTAGTGAATCCTTCCGCCCCTATCCTTAATCTCATAACCTGTTCCTTTACTGTTGTTTTTCTCCTAATGTGGCTATGCAACAATTTAGGCTGAGTCTTTGCCTTGCTTGCGATGTCATTTTCGTATTGTCTTTCTGCCTCTCTTCTCATCCTGACATATTCATTCCTGGCATTCTGGTATCTTTCTCTGCTCTCCAGTGTCCTGTTATTCCTATAGTTTCTCCATGCCCTTTTACTTTGCTGCTTAGCTAGCCTACATCTTTGATTAAACCATGGGTTTCTCATCTTCATTTCTCTGTTTTCCTTTTGGACTGGGACAAACTTGTTTGCTGC
>NC_091201.1:24256898-24351087 GCF_040958095.1 Procambarus clarkii
TGGGTGACTCCGTGCAGGTCTGTATACGGGTTGGTTGCTGCCGGCGGCCATCGTGGGTCTCCTGGTGTTCTTGTACGGCGTGTGCACCATCAACTACAACACTCCCGCCAACGAGATCTGTAACAAGGAGAACGTCTTCAAGATGTGCCCTCTGTGTAACGAGACGTTGGGTTGCGTGGTCTGGGACCTCAGTGACATCTGTATCAACGCCAGGATCTCCTACCTCTTCGACCACCCCGGCACTGTCTTTTATGCCATCTTTGTCTCGTTTTGGGGTGAGTCTTTCACCCTGCCTTTGGCACTAAGCTTTTTATTTTATAATGATTTTAATGGTATTTTATAATTTAGTGATTATGAAATGTTCTATTAATATTCTGTGAATGTTTTGACCGTTTTTATACTGTATTTGTGTGTTTATAGACATGTGTTGACGTATTTAGTGACCACTGTCGTGCTTTGAGGCTGGCGGCCGCTGGCGTGTTTGGTAACTCTTCAGGTCTGGTTTCTGACCTTCTACTCCTGCCCTGGTGTCTGTTTTCCTATTATCCTGAATGTGTGTCCTCTCCACCTTTCCAGCCGTGACCTTCCTGGAGTACTGGAAGCGTAAGAGTGCTTCCCTGGCACACCACTGGGACTGTCTGGACTTCCAGGAGGAGGAGGAGCGTCCTCGCCCGGAATTCGCAGCTAAGGCGCCGTGTCAAGAGCGGAACCCCATCACAGGTGTCCGCGAACCCTCCTTCCCAAAGTCCATCAGAACCAAGCGCATCATGGCTGGTGTTGGACTCATTTTCATCATGGTAAGTGGCTGGGGCTCCCTGATTACAACATTATGGTTCAGGAATGAATATATTAATTACCATTGTTAAAATCGATACAAGATCAGGGTCTGTACTACTGTTCCTTGATGCGACTTGATAAGGAATCCAAGACGGACTGAAACGTCATCAATCCCCTTTTTCATGTGTGGGGCTGGGTTACTAATTTTCACTAAAATATTGATTGGTTCTCTATATTTAGAAATCCCATTCGGATCATGGTTTCTATAATCCTCCAAATCGGCCTGCCCCCCCCCCCCCACCCCCACAATACTTCAGGTATGAAGTATTCAATATGGCCTCCTTCAGCTCCCTCAACAATAAACTTCTGCTCGTTTATTTCCACAAATTCCAACGTGGGAGGCAATCCATGGGAGTTTTACCTCTTCCCTGATTGGTTAGTATTCTCACAGCTCTCTTGATTCAGCAACTATTGCAAGGTTTACTGCCTGTTTTTTTGCTAAGTCTTTGTAGTGCTGCTTTTGAATCGGTGTTGATCAATGCCCCCGTTAGTGTTTCTTTCTAGGAACCTTAATGCCATAACAATGGCAGTTAGCTCTGCTTACGTGGAGGAGGCAGCATTCTCAAAATGTGGGTTTTCTTCTTTTCCGTTTTGAAAGACTGTAATTGGTACAACAAAAGTATATAATTAACATGCGAATAATAATGGTTTAAAATTATTAGTCCAGGTAAGTTGCAGAACAGAGCAAAAATCCCTTAAATGTAATCCCCAGATTAGACCAGATTAACAAGGCAGTCGGCCAAAACAGTGACACGAATTGACAGTAGTAATCCACCACAAACCATCTTATAATAGCCAGTGTAATATTATATATACAGATTACATTATTTCTAGTACTAATTGATATTCGGCAGTAAGCTACCAGTAATCTAGAAGAATAAACTGGGATAATTAAGGCATCTTGGGCGGACACACATCCATCCATCCTGTCCACTCGTCACCTTGTAGAGACCTGGATCCAAAACTGGATTCGTTACTCCATACAAGAATAAAAGGAACAAGTCGCATGTAATTTATATATATAATAAATATATAATATAATCAAATTTAACGTTACATATGTGCAAATCAACATGTAACATCCCTCCATTATCATAAATGCAATATGCTAACAAATTAGCACAGTGGTCTGCGGTGTTGTATTCTCAACATTAACAATGTAACACAACTCAAAATTAATTGCCATTCGTAGCCTGTATGTGCAGTTTGAAAATTTCAATAATGGTAATGGATGAGTCTCTCCTGGGTTATAACACTACCCCCACGTGTTCTACCCCCACGTGTTCTACCCCCACGTGTTCTACCCCCACGTGTTCTACCCCCACGTGTTCTACCCCCACGTGTTCTACCCCCACGTGTTCTACCCCCACGTGTTCTGTACCCCCACGTGTTCTTCTGTACCCCCCACGTGTTCTTCTGTACCCCCTCACGTGTTCTTCTGTACCCCCCTCACGTGTTCTTCTGTACCCCCCACGGTCTCTTCTGTACTCCCCACGGTCTCTTCTGTACTCCCCACGGTCTCTTCTGTACCCCCACGGTCTCTTCTGTACCCCCCACGGTCTCTTCTGTACCCCCCACGATCTGCTCTGTACCCCCCACGATCTGCTCTGTACCCCCCACGGTCTGCTCTGTACCCCCCACGGTCTGCTCTGTACCCCCCACGGTCTGCTCTGTACCCCCCACGGTCTGCTCTGTACCCCCCACGGTCTGCTCTGTACCCCCCACGGTCTGCTCTGTACCCCCCACGGTCTGCTCTGTACCCCCCACGGTCTGCTCTGTACCCCCACGGTCTCCTCTGTACCCCCCACGGTCTCCTCTGTACCCCCCGGGTCTCCTCTGTACCCCCCACGGTCTCTCCTGTACCGTCACGTGCTGTTCTGTACCCCCACGGTCTCCTCTGAACCCCCCACGGTCTCCTCTGTACCCTCCACGTGCTGTTCTGTACCCCCACGGACTCCTCTGTACCCCCCACGGTCTCCTCTGTACCCCCACGTGCTGCTCTGTACCCCCACGTGCTGCTCTGTACCCCCCACGGTCTCCTCTGTACCCCTTCGTGCTGTTCTGTACCCCCACGGTCTCCTCTGTACCCCTTCGTGCTGTTCTGTACCCCCACGGTCTCTCCTGTACCCCCACGTGCTGTTCTGTACCCCCTCACGTGTTCTTCTGTACCCCCCTCACGTGTTCTTCTGTACCCCCCACGGTCTCTTCTGTACTCCCCACGGTCTCTTCTGTACTCCCCACGGTCTCTTCTGTACCCCCACGGTCTCCTCTGTACCCCCACGTGCTGTTCTGTACCCCCTCACGTGTTCTTCTGTACCCCCCTCACGTGTTCTTCTGTACCCCCCACGGTCTCTTCTGTACTCCCCACGGTCTCTTCTGTACTCCCCACGGTCTCTTCTGTACCCCCACGGTCTCCTCTGTACCCCCCACGGTCTCTCCTGTACCCCCACGGTCTCCCCTGTACCCCCACGTGCTGTTCTGTACCTCCACGGTCTGTTCTGTACCCCCCACGGTTTCCTCTGTACCCCCCCACGGTCTCCCCTGTACCCCCACGTGCTGTTCTGTACCCCCACGGTCTCCTCTGTACCCCCATGGTCTCCTCTGTACCCCCACGGTCTCCTCTGTACCCCCACGGTCTCCTCTGTACCCCTTCGTGCTGTTCTGTACCCCCACGGTCTCTCCTGTACCCCCACGTGCTGTTCTGTACCCCCTCACGTGTTCTTCTGTACCCCCCTCACGTGTTCTTCTGTACCCCCCACGGTCTCTTCTGTACTCCCCACGGTCTCTTCTGTACTCCCCACGGTCTCTTCTGTACCCCCACGGTCTCCTCTGTACCCCCCACGGTCTCTCCTGTACCCCCACGGTCTCCCCTGTACCCCCACGTGCTGTTCTGTACCTCCACGGTCTGTTCTGTACCCCCCACGGTTTCCTCTGTACCCCCCCACGGTCTCCCCTGTACCCCCACGTGCTGTTCTGTACCCCCACGGTCTCCTCTGTACCCCCATGGTCTCCTCTGTACCCCCACGGTCTCCTCTGTACCCCCACGGTCTCCTCTGTACCCCCACGGTCTCCTCTGTACCCCCACGGTCTCCTCTGTACCCCCACGGTCTCCTCTGTACCCCCATGGTCTTCTCTGTACCCCCCACGGTCTTCTCTGTACCCCCCACGGTCTCTCCTGTACCCCCACGGTCTCTCCTGTACCCCCCACGGTCTCCTCTGTACCCCCACGGTCTCCTCTGTACCCCCACGGTCTCCTCTGTACCCCCCACGGTCTCTCCTGTACCCCCATGTGCTGTTCTGTACCCCCACGGCCTTCTCAATACCCCCCACGGTCTCCTCTGTACCCCCACGTGCTGCTCTGTGCCCCTACGGTCTCCTCTGTACTCCCCACGGTCTCTCCTGTACCCCCATGTGCTGTTCTGTACACCCACGGTCTCCTCTGTACCCCCCACGGTCTCCTCTGTACCCCCACGGTCTCCTCTGTACCCCTACGTGTTCTTCTCTAACCCACGTGGTGTTCTCTACCCTCAGATGAGTCTAGTAATCATCTTCATTGTAGCTGTCATCATCTACCGCGTCCTGGTGTCCATACCTCTCTTCCGCAACGACACCCTCAGGTCCCAGGTACGTGGCCGACGGTCCCCATCCCCCCCCTCTCAGGTCCCAGGTACGTGGCCGACGGTCCCCATCCCCCCCTCTCAGGTCCCAGGTACGTGGCCGACGGTCCCCATCTCCCCCTCAGGTCCCAGGTACGTGGCCGACGGTCCCCCCCCCTCAGGTCCTAGGTACGTGGCCGACGGCCCCCCCCTCTCAGGTCCCAGGTACGTGGCCGACGGTCCCCCCCCCTCTCAGGTCCCAGGTACGTGGCCGACGGGCCCCCCCCCCCTCTCAGGTCCCAGGTACGTGGCCAACGGGGCCCCCCCCCTCCCAGGTCCCAGGTACGTGGCCAATGTCGGTGGCCAAGAACCTGAAGGATTGGATTGTCAATTATACATTAATTAAATATTGTTTATAGTCTTCATTCATGGACTGTACAGTGACGCTTAGATTATGCGTCTTAGTTATTTTATTATATATTGATCAAGACTTTGAATCATTCCTAACTTTTTTGTGTAAGTTTCCTTCCCCTGAGCTTATAATTTTGCTTCTATTGTACTTTTTGTACTTTTGTCAAGTTTACTGGGTTTGTACAAGTTTCAGAGTCTACTTTTGTTTGGTTCTACACTGATTTAGAATATTTTTTCTTGTTGCGTTATTAATTCCAGTAGAATGTTGTACATTAAACCCAGCTTTTTCTGCCGCATTAAAGCTTAGTCACTTTCCAAAATCTTAAAAAATAAAAATGGAATTAATATATTTGTATTTTTAGAATTTTTTTATCGTGGGAATACTGTAATGCTAATGTAATGAGCCAAACCCGTGTTTTGTTTGATCATATTCATATATATTTTCTTTGTCAGACTTATTGACTTTAGGTATTTGTATGTTACATAATGTGATTATAATTATAAACGTGAGAGACGACCACGGGGACCTGCATTAGTCCCTGCTACACTGTGGTCAGGTTAGGTCTCGCCCTTCACGGTGAACTCACCGGCACTGTTTGTCTTGCAGGCTCAGGCAATATCATCACTGTCGGGCGCTGTGGTCAACTTCATCATCATCATGTCTATGGGCAGAGTGTACGAGAAGCTCGCCCACAGACTCACCACTTGGGGTACGTCTCGGCCGCCTCTCCATCACCTAGTTAATGTCTTAGATAAATGCTTTAACATGCAGTATATTCCTAAACGCTACAGTAATTGGATTTGTTCTGTCTTGATATTGTTAGTTTAGAAAATCTGTTTTCTAAGTGATCTGTCCTGCAGAACATTTTGTTTAATTCATTACTTCTATAGTCTTACCTCTTGCCTCTTATTTCCTCCACCTGACGGTGATGTTTAGTCATCCCAGCTTGGCAGCTTCCTTTGATAATTGTGTATTTGACAAACTTTCCCTTGGTGTTGTCTTTCTCCCTCTCTCCCCCTGGTGGTGTTGTCTTTGCCCCTCTCTCCCCCTGGTGGTGTTGTCTTTCTCCCTCTCTCCCCCTGGTGGTGTTGTCTTTCTCCCTCTCTCCCCCTGGTGGTGTTGTCTTTCTCCCTCTCTCCCCCTGGTGGTGTTGTCTTTCTCCCTCTCTCCCCCTGGTGGTGTTGTCTTTCTCCCTCTCTCCCCCTGGTGGTGTTGTCTTTCTCCCTCTCTCCCCCTGGTGGTGTTGTCTTTCTCCCTCTCTCCCCCTGGTGGTGTTGTCTTTCTCCCTCTCTCCCCCTGGTGGTGTTGTCTTTCTCCCTCTCTCCCCCTGGTGGTGTTGTCTTTCTCCCTCTCTCCCCCTGGTGGTGTTGTCTTTCTCCCTCTCTCCCCCTGGTGGTGTTGTCTTTCTCCCTCTCTCCCCCTGGTGGTGTTGTCTTTCTCCCTCATATAAACCACACATTACTTACATGATCTTCATTCACACTTGTAATTCAGTAATGGAAAAGCCATGTAATGTCCCACAGAAATGCATCGCACGCAGTCAGAGTTCGAGGACAGCCTGACCTTCAAGGTATTCATCTTCCAGTTCGTCAACTTCTACTCCTCCATCTTCTACATCGCGTTCTTCAAGGGTCGCTTCGTGGGCTACCCTGGCCATTACTACCACATCCTCGGCCTGCGCAATGAGGACGTCAGTAACCACTCGCTGCACTTATTGATTTCAGTTCAATCAATTAACAAACAATTCAATCGATGTGCAGGCGATGAGTCACAATAACGTGGCTGAAGTATGTTGACCAGACCACACACTAGAAATTGAAGGGACGACGACGTTTCGGTCCGTCCTGGACCATTCTCAAGTCGATTGTGTATATATGATGTATATTGTGTATATTGATGTATATATCAAGTCACAATCGACTTGAGAATGGTCCAGGACGGACCGAAACGTCGTCGTCCCTTCAATTTCTAGTGTGTGGTCTGGTCAACAATTCAATCGATAATTTTGTTTCTCAGAATACACATGCGCTCTCCGTAATAACAATTGATACATCAACTGTTTGTTACTCGTGTTTACGTGGTACTTTTTTGTAACTGTGGATCATCGTACATATTCGTTCGTGATGGACAATTGGTAGAATTTGGAACTATTCACTTTACAAGTCGTGAGAAAATAAAGCTTAAAAGTTAAACTTAAGTATCGTAGGCCTAGTATAGCATGTTTTGTCCAAGTTTAATAGTACCAGCTTTACTATTTTCAAATTGTCCATTACGTCAATGCAGCATATGTACGATGGTCCACATAGTTACTATAATTACAATTTAAACAGGAGGATTATACTATGGTATAATCTAAGTACTACGTACAACTACTATGGTTGCAGTGCGCGACCGTAGTACACAAATTGACACATTGTTTTATTGTGCAGTGCTCAGCCGGAGGGTGTCTTATTGAGCTTGCTCAGCAGCTGGCGGTCATCATGATCGGTAAACAAGTGGTGAATAATGCTCAGGAGATCCTTGTCCCCAAGGCTAAGGCTTGGTGGCACAAAAAACAGGTAAGCTGACAGTGTCTATATAAATCGGTACTGTATATGAAATATAAATAAACGGTATAAATTGGACCTCATTATTCCATGTCTATGTTCCTATATTGAATTAGGAACTATATATAGCCTCCTATATTGAAGGCTCATAAAACTATGAACCTGCCACCACCTGTGGGGGAAAGGCAGGGGAGGGTCAGAGCCGTCACTTAACCCATCCTCATTTTTTTTATTTTTTTTTATTTATTTATTATTTTCTACCACAGACGTGGCCAGACATTTACAATGCTAACCAGCATATATACATTTTCTTCTGTCCTCCATGGACAGGGTTAGAGAAATGTTAAACATAGAGTTCAAGGGTTTATTGAACACTCAACCACAGAAGGTGATTCGGTGCTTTTAAAATGCTAAGCTAACCTACATACGTAAATACATAGATACACAGATTTACGTATGCCCTACATAAAGTGTTTGATGTGTCTTTTACATAGTGTCATTAATGTACATTCACAAAGGTGAAATGTAATTCTGATCAGCTTCCATATATACTTTATACCCATACATATATACACACACATGCATTCACATACATCTGTCTCATTTACTCTGATAGGGTGAGATAGCTGATAAAGAAACTAGTGTGCAATTAAGCACTTAATCATTGAAGGTGATGAAGGTGCTTTTACAAGCTCAGGTTATGTAGTTACATCATATATATACATTGAATAAATGATATATTACATGGTCAATCTTGGATACAAGTCCAATATATCAAGTGTTCCAGTACTCGTATAGTAATTACAGAGTTCAGCATACCTTAACCCAGGAGGGCGAAAGTCAGTCAGTATGGGACATTCTACAATATAATGTTCAAGAGATTACCAGGTGAAGATGACCCTAACCCATCCTCATTACCAGGTGAAGACGACCCTAACCCATCCTCATTACCAGGTGAAGATGACCCACAAAGCCAGGACACGGTGGGAGGCGGATTATCAGCTGATTGACAACGAAGGCCTCTTCCAGGAGTACCTGGAGATGGGTAAGTGTTTGCCTGACCTTTTTAATAGTATAGATTTTTACTAAACATGTCGAACATAAAGACCCGTTCATATAAATATTCTCCCTGAATTCTCCCCAACATTACTGCAGTAGTACATTTTGCCTTGTGTTACTAATAAGCCTAACAGTCATTTCTATCCACAGTGTGGGCAAGTAAAATGTCAAGATTATATTTGGGTACCAGTTCGGTGCCTTCAAAACCCTTTTAAATTTAGTTTACTGCCAGATGTGCTATTGTTTGTCCATTGTGATAGTGGGTAATGGGCGAGTTTGGGGGAGACACAGGACGCAAGTCGCTCCATTGCTCCAAAAAGATATAATTGTTTGCATTTTGTTGTATTACAGTGTTGCAGTTTGGGTTTATCACCATCTTCGTGGCAGCGTTTCCCCTGGCACCACTGTTTGCTCTTCTTAACAATTGGGTGGAGATAAGATTGGATGCTCAGAAGTTTGTGTGCGAGACGCGGCGAGCGGTGTCGGAGCGGGCCCAGAACATCGGTATCTGGTTCACTATTCTTGACTTCATGGCCCATCTTGCCGTCATCAGTAATGTAATTACAAAATATGACACTTTTCAAATTTTCTTAACATATAATCATATATAAATACACAGCACCACCAAATGGGTCTCTTGCAGAACCAGCGCTCCATAACACCTAAAGGCCACAAGCAATTGAATTGGGATGACCCCATTGTAAAAAGTGGCTGTAGCATGCCTAGAAGCTTCAACACGAATAAGAGCACATGCATTCATGTATACGTGAATACTAGAACAATAGGCTTGGTTACCAAATAATTAATCACTTATAAATGGTTTACAAAAGTGCATAATGTTATCTCTACCAGAAACATCGGTGGCATAAAATAAGGTTCAAAGAATGTAATGCTGAGCATTTTTGTGTACGGTATTCAAAATTAAAGTTGTCTTTGGGTGAACATTTATCTTACCAACCATAAAGCAATCTTCATGACCATTAACTATTGGTTGTGTAGCAAAGTACTGTACGTCCTCGGCTCATAGCCGAGGGATAAAGATTAAATCTCTGAGCAGGACAGAAATGGTTGGGCACGTTTCCTTTTACCTAATGGTTGTGTTCACCTAGGAGTTAAATAGGTAACCTGGAGTTAGGAAACTTGTTGTTTGCTGGCTTACTGTTCTTGACAATGGGAATTATTTAATTCTGCAAAAGCTTTTTATTCTTGAACAGCTTTTTCTCACTAACAAGTGTTTAAACATGTTTTATCTTCCATAGGCATTTCTCATTGCCTTCACGTCGGAATTCCTGCCACAGCTGCTGTACAAGTACGAGTATGACTGGTCGCTTTCTGGTTATGTCAACTTCACCTTGGCCACAGCCCCCAATAACACCCTGAGTCAGGCATGCAGGTGAGAAGGCACACCCCGGGTGAGAGTGAGGCAGAGTACAGATTGGGTATGTTCCGAGCTACCAGTACAGTAGTCGATTACTCTAGTAAAGCGTTAATGTGAAGAGTTGGTTTATGTGTACATTTAATAAAATTTCAATCAGTTCTCTTAAAATGATAGTATTTATAGTAACTACTTAGTCAAATGTACAAAAGATGGACTGTTTCAGGCAGCAATGTTCCCATTTTGTACTAATAATTTTACAGAGGGCAGGAATATAGAAACCAACAACTAAACCTATATTTTCTTAAGGCAAGTAAAGCACATTTATAAAGTAAATATTTAGCCTAAGGCCTAAGATGGTGTATATTGAGACTAGGATTTCTTATTTATGCCTTGGACAAGTTAGATTATTTACTTTAGATTGCACAAACGAAACAAGTTGATGTTTATTTTTGACGAAATAGGTGCTAAAGGAGCACAGTATCATTATTGGAGGCTGTTAGATTTGGATAGTATAGTATGAACGTCGATATAAAGCAGTATTAAAAGGTCTAACATTTGGAGAGCAGAATGTAACAAACACAGCAGGAAATGTGAAAGATTTCAAATTGAGACAATTGTTATAATTTAATTGTTGTTCACTGAAATTTATAAGTAAAAGTAATCATAATTAAGGTGTAACTCATATACAGATTTCAGGAACTGATAACGGTATTTGAATTTAATTTGAGATAATTTGTATATCAAAGGAAATACCGTATGTGGAATTTTGTTTAAATATATTTCTGAAATGTAGTCCATATTTAAAATATGGTAGACCAATATTTGCCTCATCTGTTTGAGATGGAAAGGGTTGGAGTTGTGGTAATCAAATGGTAAAATTCTCAAAATCGTTCAGTGTACAGAGTGCATAAAATTCTTAACAGTGTGCTAATGATGTGATGATTGGCAGGTATCGCGGGTACCGGGACGCCGAAGGGAAGCACACGCTTTTCTTCTGGCGACTCTTGGCCATCAGGTTGGGTTTCGTCATTGTCTTCGAGGTAGGTTTGAGGTACCTCGCAACTATCTCCTATTTTATTACTGTCAGTTCTTGGTTTTGTGAAACAAATTAACATAGTCATGTAGGAGACTGCAGGGTTTTTGGAGGTTTGTGAGAACCTAAGAGCTTTGCAGGGGGTTTTGAAAGGAATTACAGTATCTTGGAAGGGTTTTGAACAGGGTTTGAAGTATTGCAGGGTTTTGAACAGGGTTTGAAGTATTGCAGGGTTTTGAACAGGGTTTGAAGTATTGCAGGGTTTTGAACAGGGTTTGAAGTATTGCAGGGTTTTGCTGGCTCGGTTCTTGCCAAAATAGTGTTTTATTTGTGTGTTTGTAGTAAAATTGGCTTGATAAAATATTTATGTAATAGCTATAAAATTTACAGAAGTTAATTCCAAAGGGTGTTTCAGCATGTGGTGTTTGGGGTGTGTCGGATGATAGACATCTTGGTGCCTGATGTACCTCAGAGTCTGGAGATAAAGATGAAGAGAGAGAGGTACCTGGCAAAGCAAGCTCTAGCAGACTCTGATACAATCATGAAGGTAGGTGTTACCTAGACAGACATGTATGAATATAATGAAAAATAAATGTTAGACTTAAGTAAATAAATTAGAATTCAGTATGCCAAATTTCAGGAGTAAAATTAATAGGAAATGAGTAAAAAATGTCAACCTGTCCACTGGTATACTAATGTTGAGAAAATAAAAAGTTATGTATATAATAAATCCAAATATAAATCATATCTTTATAATACAGTATTCTGGGTAACCATTATATGAAAATATGCAGTTGTATCATCATCCTGTTGTTGGTCTGACCTGCTGCAAGCCTCCTGTTGTCGGCCTGACCTCCTGCAATCCTCCTGTTGTCGGCCTGGCCTGGCCAAGCCTGCTGCAATCCTCCTATTGTCGGCCTGGCCTGCTGCAAGCCTCCTGCCATCGGTGAAGCCTGCTGCTGTTGTTGTTGGCCTGGCCAAGCCTGCTGCACGCCTCCTGTTGTTGGCCTGGCCTGGCCAAACCTGTTGCAAACCTCCTGTTGTCCACACGAGTCTAATGCCTCTCATTCCATTTGTTCTACAGGTCGCCCAGGGAAAGGACGATGATGACGACGATGATATTGCCGCAGTTAATGACATCAATCTGGCCATGAATGATGCTGACACTCCATCAGTTGTCATTCCTCCTGTCGAAACATTTCCTATTAACACTTCGAATGATTCTCCAACGTTTTCCTCTTATAATTTTGGAAATGACTCTCCATCAGCTACTCAGTATACCAAGATGTCTCATTCAAGTCTACCATCATCCTGTGACAAAAATGACACCATAAACTCACCATCATCGTACTCCAAAAGTCCTTGTGTTAACTCCAGTGGCAGCGTTGCAGGCAGAACAATGAACACATCTGAGGCTCCTTCAGCGAACCACTTTGGCTCCTACACCAATAAGACTCCTTTACGTCCCCCGACATAACAGACCACCGCCCTCACCCGTCCTATTGTCGTGTATAAGCAGACATCTGTCTAATGAACTTCTGCACGATTAACTTGAGTTCTTCTTTGGTTGAGGCGCTCTGGTGTTAGATTCAGGAAAGTAGAGGAGGATTTGAAATATTAAAGCGAGAGAGTTGCACAAATAGATTTACTGTACATTGTTAGTGCCCTAACAATGACACATCAATCAGTGCAGATCGATATGATTTCCCTAACACGGTTGAAGATCTTGTGACTTGCTTACTTCATGATAATGAAATGTTACTGTTATATTGAAAATTGGTATGTGGGTCATTTCCTGCATGTATAAATTCTCCAATAATTTGATACTGGATTGGAAATTATGGTATTTGTCCTCCAGCACAAAGATACTTGAGTGCCTTCTTGATGTTTCTTCTGTGTTCATGGTTTATGGTGTTGACGGGTGGTGGCTGTGTGATGACTTTTAGTACTGTGAATAAATAACTTATAAATTTACAGTACTATACAGTACTAACAAGTTAAAGATTACTGATACATTCAATGTAAATATTCTTAATAAACTTGTATATTTGATATTTTAATGATTGCAACTACTCGAGCCAAACAAAAAAAAGAATGATCTCTTAAATAGTCACATTAGTATTTTAGGTTTGTGCTATTTTCATCAAATAAGTATCACAATGTTTCCCAGTGAAGATATGTTTAAAATACTTTATAATCTATAGGGCCTGTTGCTACTTATTGGTGTCACTGTCGGTAGCAGAAAACTATGGCCCACAGGATCTCTAAGGTCTTCTGATATCTGTACAGTACACTCATCGCTTCATAAATCTTGTCTAAGACAATGATTATTCTAATGAAATTACTATTTAATAGAAAAAAATGACTTGTAAACTTAATAAATATTTAAGCTGCAAAAAAAAAAAAAAAAATATCCTAAGTGAGCCCCTTTTAATATAATAAATTTTAATTCACAAAAAATTGTAATGGCTCCACTGCTTGTTATACGGATATAATTTACACTGTTCACTCACTCTAGTACTGTACATTGATGTCCACCTGCAGCAGGAGCAGCACAGAATTATGTTGGGAGCGATGAGTGTGCTGACACACTCGGGTTGTTTGGCATGAACAATTGTGATATTTTCATCATTCCTATATTTCATATTTCTAGTGCTCTTGCACTCGATTCTATACACCTTTACATATTAGAGTTCACTTAAGGCTCAACTCGTGCACTATCTACTGACATTCCACTCAATATTGATCCCTTCATTTTGTCATTGTATTATAAAAATTCATTTGTAATGTCCTGCTGATCATCAAATATTTTCTATATGGAGCAATGCTCAGTTGTTTATATATTACATTAATGTTGTCTTTTGATACAGCAAGTTTTGAAACTTGTTTTACTGCAAGGTTTCATGACAGTAATTAGCTAGGTAATTGTATATTCCTTTTGTTGTGCTTTATTAATAAAATTTAACTTTGTAAATTTCTTTATTTAACTTAAAGAAGTATAACTGAATGATTGTGATTCATGGCCATGTTCATGACCTTTGATCGCACCAACTATTTATTTCTTAAGTTACTGGGAGGAGGGGGGGGGGGGGTGGGGGGGTGGAGGAACCCAACATGTCTACTTTTTATTTACCTATGTCTCCCCCCCCAACTTCTCTCCCTACCACCCACCTCTCCTGCAAGACACACCAAGGAAGAACACATTGGGCCCTTGCACAAGGATGATGGAACATTTACACATGACAGCAAAGAAATGAATTAGAGAGAGAGAGAGAGCAAGAGAGATAGAACAGAGAGAGAGCGCAAGAGAGAGGGAGCAAGAGACCAAGAAAGATAGGGAGAGGGGGGAAGGGGGAGATGAGAGGGGAAGAGGGCGAGAGAGGGCGTGTCCCAACAGGGAGGGAGGGAGGGAGGGGGTGTGGGGAAGGGGAGCGAGGAGGGAGGAGGGAGGGACAGGGAGGGGGGGGGGAGAGGGAGAGATATTGTATGTCACTATCTATGGTATCCAGTTGATGTGTAAGGGGGGGGGGACCAGTGTTACCATGACTTCTTAATCCCAACACAGTACAATTCAGGTCCCAACTTGAGCTCACAGTGAGGTTAGTGCCTCATTCTCTATCAATCTATCAAGATTACTATTCTATTATCAAATGAAATGCATTATATGTGACTACTATATGATATTTTATAAACATTGCACACTTGTTGAAGACTTTAGAGAGAAGGGCATTTACCAGTCACCACAACCAGGCAGATCCACGGCGGGTTTTCCCACGCTGGCCATCAGGTCATGTCGCTCCACTTGGTTCTCCACTCTGTACATGCAGGTGAAAATGACCCTAACCCATCCTCATTACCAGGTGAAGATGACTAACCCATCCTCATTACCAGGTGAAGATGACCCTAACCCATCCTCATTACCAGGTGAAGATGACTCTAACCCATCCTCATTACCAGGTGAAGATGACTCTAACCCATCCTCATTACCAGGTGAAGATGACCCTAACCCATCCTCATTACCAGGTGAAGATGACCCTAACCCATCCTCATTACCAGGTGAAAATGACCCTAACCCATCCTCATTACCAGGTGAAGATGACTAACCCATCCTCATTACCAGGTGAAGATGACCCTAACCCATCCTCATTACCAGGTGAAGATGACTCTAACCCATCCTCATTACCAGGTGAAGATGACTCTAACCCATCCTCATTACCAGGTGAAGATGACCCTAACCCATCCTCATTACCAGGTGAAGATGACCCTAATCCATCCTCATTACCAGGTGAAAATGACCCTAACCCATCCTCATTACCAGGTGAAGATGACCCTAACCCATCCTCATAACCAGGTGAAGATGACCCACAAAGCCAGGACACGGTGGGAGGCGGATTATCAGCTGATTGACAACGAAGGCCTCTTCCAGGAGTACCTGGAGATGGGTAAGTGTTTGCCTGACCTTTTTAATAGTATAGATTTTTACTAAACATGTCGAACATAAAGACCCGTTCATATAAATATTCTCCCTGAATTCTCCCCAACATTACTGCAGTAGTACATTTTGCCTTGTGTTACTAATAAGCCTAACAGTCATTTCTATCCACAGTGTGGGCAAGTAAAATGTCAAGATTATATTTGGGTACCAGTTCGGTGCCTTCAAAACCCTTTTAAATTTAGTTTACTGCCAGATGTGCTATTGTTTGTCCATTGTGATAGTGGGTAATGGGCGAGTTTGGGGGAGACACAGGACGCAAGTCGCTCCATTGCTCCAAAAAGATATAATTGTTTGCATTTTGTTGTATTATAGTGTTGCAGTTTGGGTTTATCACCATCTTCGTGGCAGCGTTTCCCCTGGCACCACTGTTTGCTCTTCTTAACAATTGGGTGGAGATAAGATTGGATGCTCAGAAGTTTGTGTGCGAGACGCGGCGAGCGGTGTCGGAGCGGGCCCAGAACATCGGTATCTGGTTCACTATTCTTATTCTTATTCTGGTATAAATTTACAGTACTATACAGTACTAACAAGTTAAAGATTACCGATACATTCAATGTAAATATTCTTAATAAACTTGTATATTTGATATTTTAATGATTGCAACTACTCGAGCCAAACAAAAAAAGAATGATCTCTTAAATAGTCACATTAGTATTTTAGGTTTGTGCTATTTTCATCAAATAAGTATCACAATGTTTCCCAGTGGAGATATGTTTAAAATACTTTATACTTAAAATACTTTCGCGTAGTTTCTGGCCGCTAGCGGCGAAAATCGCGCGATTTTTGGCCGCTAGCGGCGAAAACCGCCCGTTTTTTGGCCGCTAGCGGCGAAAATCGCACGGTTTTTGGCCGCTAGCGGCGAAAATCGCGCTATTTTTGGCCGGTAGCGGCAAAAGTCGCGATTTTTGCCCGCCAGCTGCGAAAATCGCATGGTTTTTGGCCGCTAGCGGCGAAAATCGCGCTATTTTTGGCCGGTAGCGGCGAAAATCGCGATTTTTGCCCGCCAGCTGCGAAAATCGAATGTTTTTGGCCGCTAGCTGTGAAAATTGCGCGGTTTTTGGACGGTAGCGGCGAAAATCGCACTATTTTTGCCCGCCAGCTGCAAAAATCGCATAGTTTCTGGCCGCTAGCAGCAAAAATCGCGCGATTTTTGGCCGCTAGCGGCGAAATTCGCACGATTTTTGGCCGCTAGCGTCGAAATTTGCACGATTTTTGGCCGCTAGCTGCGAAAATCGCTCCATTTTTGGCCGCTAGCGGCAAAAATAGCCCCTTTTTTGGCCGCTAGCGGCGAAAATCGGTCGATTTTTGGCAGGTAGCGGCGAAATTCGCGCGATTTTTGCCCGCCAGCTGCAAAAATCGCATGGTTTCTGGCCGCTAGCGTCGAAAATAGCGCGGTTTTTGGCCGTTAGCCGCAAAAACCGCCCGATTTTTGGCCGCTAGCGGCGAAAATCGCACGGTTTTTGGCCGCTAGCGGCGAAAATCGCGCTATTTTTGGCCGGTAGCGGCGAAAATCGCGATTTTTGCCCGCCAGCTGCGAAAATCGCATGTTTTTGGCCGCTAGCGGCGAAAATCGCGCGGTTTTTGGCCGGTAGCGTCGAAAATAGCGCGGTTTTCGGCCGGTAGCCGCAAAAACCACCCGATTTTTGGCCGCTAGCGGCGAAAATCGCACGGTTTTTGGCCGCTAGCGGCGAAAATCGCACTATTTTCGGCCAATAGCGGCGAAAATCGCGATTTTTGCCCGCCAGCTGCAAAAATCGCATAGTTTCTGGCCGCTAGCGGCGAAAATCGCGCGGTTTTTGGCCGATAGCGGCGAAATTCGCACGATTTTTGTCCGCTAGCGGCGAAAATCGCGCTATTTTTGGCTGGTAGCAGCAAAAGTCGCGATTTTTGCCCGCCAGCTGCGAAAATCGCATGGTTTTTGGCCGCTAGCGGCGAAAATCGCGCTATTTTTGGCCGGTAGCGGCGAAAATCGCGATTTTTGCCCGCCAGCTGCGAAAATCGCATGTCTTTGGCCGCTAGCGGCGAAAATCGCGCGGTTTTTGGCCGGTAGCGGCGAAAATCGCGCTATTTTTGCCCGCCAGCTGCAAAAATCGCATAGTTTCTGGCCGCTAGCAGCGAAAATCGCGCGGTTTTTGACCGGTAGCGGCGAAATTCGCACGGTTTTTGGCCGCTAGCGGCGAAAATCGCGCTATTTTTGGCCAATAGCGCCGAAAATCGCGATTTTTGCTCGCCAGCTTCAAAAATCGCATGGTTTCTGGCCGCTAGAGGCGAAAATCGCGCGGTTTTTGGCCTGTAGCGGCGAAAATCGCGCTGTTTTTGCCCGCCAGCTGCAAAAATCGCATAGTTTCTGGCCGCTGGCGGCGAAAATCGCACGATTTTTGGCCGCTAGCGGCGAAAATCGCCTCATTTTTGGCCGCTAGCAGCGAAAATATCCCCTTTTTTGGCCGCTAGCGGCGAAAATAGCCTCTTTTTTGGCCGCTAGCGGCGAAAATCGGTCGATTTTTGGCAGGTAGCGGCGAAATTCGAGCGATTTTTGCCCGCCAGCTGCAAAAATCGCATAGTTTCTGGCCGCTAGCGGCGAAAATCGCGCGATTTTTGGCCGCTAGCGGCGAAATTCGCACGATTTTTGGCCGCTAGCGGCGAAAATCGCCCCATTTTTGCCCGCTAGCGGCGAAAATAGCCCGTTTTTTAGCCGCTAGCGGCGAAAATCGGTCGATTTTTGGCCGGTAGCCGCAAAAACCGCCCGATTTTTGGCCGCTAGCGGCGAAAATCGCACGGTTTTTGGCCGCTAGCGGCGAAAATCGCGTTATTTTTGGCCGGTAGCGGCGAAAATCCCGATTTTTGCCCGCCAGCTGCAAAAATCGCATAGTTTCTGGCCGCTAGCGGCGAAAATCGCGCAGTTTTTGCCCGCCAGCTGCGAAAATCGCATGGTTTGGGCGCTAGAGGCGAAAATCGCGCGGTTTTTGGCAGGTAGCGGCGAAAATCGCGCTGTTTTTGCCCGCCAGCTGCAAAAATCGCATAGTTTCTGGCTGCTAGCGGTGAAAATCGCACGATTTCTGGCTGCTAGCGGCGAAAATCGCCCCATTTTTGGCTGCTAGCGGCGAAAATAGCCCGTTTTTTGGCCGCTAGCGGCGATAATCGGTCGATTTTTGGCAGGTAGCGGCGAAATTCGTGCGATTTTTGCCCGCCAGCTGCAAAAAACGCATGGTTTCTGGCCGCTAGCGTCGAAAATAGCGCGGTTTTCGGCCATTAGCGGCAAAAATCGCCCGATTTTTGGCTGCTAGCGGCGAAAATCGCACGGTTTTTGGCCGCAAGCGGCGAAAATCGCGGTATTTTTGGCCGGTAGCGCCGAAAATCGCGATTTTTGCACGCCAGCTGCGAAAATCGCATGGTTTTTGGCTGCTAGAGGCGAAAATCGCGCTATTTTTGGCCGGTAGCGGCGAAAATCGCGATTTTTGCCCGCCAGCTGCGAAAATCGCATGTTTTTGGCCGCTAGCGGCGAAAATCGCGCGGTTTTTGGCCACTAGCGGCGAAAATCGCGCTATTATTGCCAGCCAGCTACAAAAATCGCACAGTTTCTGGCCGCTAGCGGCGAAAATCGCACGATTTATGGCCGCTAGCGGCGAAATTCGCACGATTTTTGGCCGCTAGCGGCGAAAATCGCCCCATTTTTGCCCGCTAGCGGCGAAAATAGCCCGTTTTTTAGCCGCTAGCGGCGAAAATCGGTCGATTTTTGGCCGGTAGCCGCAAAAACCGCCTGATTTTTGGCCGCTAGCGGCGAAAATCGCACGGTTTTTGGCCGCTAGCGGCGAAAATCGCGTTATTTTTGGCCGGTAGCGGCGAAAATCCCGATTTTTGCCTGCCAGCTGCAAAAATCGCATAGTTTCTGGCCGCTAGCGGCGAAAATCGCGCAGTTTTTGCCCGCCAGCTGCGAAAATCGCATGGTTTTTGGCCGCTAGAGGCGAAAATCGCGCGGTTTTTGGCAGGTAGCGGCGAAAATCGCGCTGTTTTTGCCCGCCAGCTCCAAAAATCGCATAGTTTCTGGCTGCTAGCGGCGAAAATCGCACGATTTTTGGCCGCAAGCGGCGAAAATCGCCTCATTTTTGGCCGCTAGCGGCGAAAATAGCTCCTTTTTTGGCCGCTAGCGGCGAAAATAGCCCCTGTTTTGGCCGCTAGGGTCGAAAATCGGTCGATTTTTGGCAGGTAGCGGCGAAATTCGAGCGATTTTTGCCCGCCAGCTGCAAAAATCGCATAGTTTCTGGCCGCTAGCGGCGAAAATCGCACGATTTTTGGCCGCTAGCGGCGAAATTCGCACGATTTTTTACCGCTAGCGTCGAGATTTGAACGATTTTTGGCCGCTAGCGGCGAAATTCGCACGATTTTTGGCCGCTAGCGTCGAAATTTGAACGATTTTTGGCCGTTAGCGGCGAAAATTGCCCCATTTTTGGCTGCTAGCGGCGAAAATAGCCCGTTTTTTGGCCGCTAGCGGCGAAAATCGGTCGATTTTTGGCAGGTAGCGGCGAAATTCGTGCGATTTTTGCCCGCCAGCTGCAAAAATCGCATGGTTTCTGGCCGCTAGCGTCGAAAATAGCGCGGTTTTCGGCCATTAGCGGCAAAAATCGCCCGATTTTTGGCCGCTAGCGGCGAAAATCGCACGGTTTTTGGCCGCAAGCGGCGAAAATCGCGGTATTTTTGGCCGGTAGCGCCGAAAATCGCGATTTTTGCACGCCAGCTGCGAAAATCGCATGGTTTTTGGCTGCTAGAGGCGAAAATCGCGCTATTTTTGGCCGGTAGCGGCGAAAATCGCGATTTTTGCTCGCCAGCTGCGAAAATCGCATGTTTTTGGCCGCTAGCGGCGAAAATCGCGCGGTTTTTGGCCGCTAGCGGCGAAAATCGCGCTATTATTGCCAGCCAGCTACAAAAATCGCACAGTTTCTGGCCGCTAGCGGCGAAAATCGCACGATTTTTGGCCGCTAGCGGCGAAAATCGCACGATTTTTGGCCGCTAGCGGCGAAATTCGCACGATTTTTGGCCGCTAGCGGCGAAAATCGCCCCATTTTTGCCCGCTAGCGGCGAAAATAGCCCGTTTTTTAGCCGCTAGCGGCGAAAATCAGTCGATTTTTGGCCGGTAGCCGCAAAAACCGCCCGATTTTTGGCCGCTAGCGGCGAAAATCGCACGGTTTTTGGCCGCTAGCGGCGAAAATCGCGTTATTTTTGGCCGGTAGCGGCGAAAATCCCGATTTTTGCCCGCCAGCTGCAAAAATCGCATAGCTTCTGGCCGCTAGCGGCGAAAATCGCGCAGTTTTTGCCCGCCAGCTGCGAAAATCGCATGGTTTTTGGCCGCTAGAGGCGAAAATCGCGCGGTTTTTGGCAGGTAGCGGCGAAAATCGCGCTGTTTTTGCCCGCCAGCTGCAAAAATCGCATAGTTTCTGGCTGCTAGGGGTGAAAATCGCACGATTTTTGGCCGCAAGCGGCGAAAATCGCCTCATTTTTGGCCGCTAGCGGCGAAAATAGCTCCTTTTTTGGCCGCTAGCGGCGAAAATAGCCCCTGTTTTGGCCGCTAGGGTCGAAAATCGGTCGATTTTTGGCAGGTAGCGGCGAAATTCGAGCGATTTTTGCCCGCCAGCTGCAAAAATCGCATAGTTTCTGGCCGCTAGCGGCGAAAATCGCGCGATTTTTGGCCGCTAGCGGCTAAATTCGCACGATTTTTTACCGCTAGCGTCGAGATTTGAACGATTTTTGGCCGCTACCGGCGAAATTCGAACGATTTTTGGCCGCTAGCGTCGAAATTTGAACGATTTTTGGCCGTTAGCGGCGAAAATCGCCCCATTTTTGGCTGCTAGCGGCGAAAATAGCCCGTTTTTTGGCCACTAGCGGCGAAAATCGGTCGATTTTTGGCAGGTAGCGGCGAAATTCGTGCGATTTTTGCCCGCCAGCTGCAAAAATCGCATGGTTTCTGGCCGCTAGCGTCGAAAATAGCGCGGTTTTCGGCCATTAGCGGCAAAAATCGCCCGATTTTTGGCCGCTAGCGGCGAAAATCGCACGGTTTTTGGCCGCAAGCGGCGAAAATCGCGGTATTTTTGGCCGGTAGCGCCGAAAATCGCGATTTTTGCACGCCAGCTGCGAAAATCGCATGGTTTTTGGCTGCTAGAGGCGAAAATCGCGCTATTTTTGGCCGTTAGCGGCGAAAATCGCGCGGTTTTTGGCCGCTAGCGGCGAAAATCGCGCTATTATTGCCAGCCAGCTACAAAAATCGCACAGTTTCTGGCCGCTAGCGGCGAAAATCGCACGATTTTTGGCCGCTAGCGGCGAAATTCGCACGATTTTTGGCCGCTAGCGGCGAAAATCGCCCCATTTTTGCCCGCTAGCGGCGAAAATAGCCCGTTTTTTAGCCGCTAGCGGCGAAAATCGGTCGATTTTTGGCCGGTAGCCGCAAAAAACCGCCCGATTTTTGGCCGCTAGCGGCGAAAATCGCACGGTTTTTGGCCGCTAGCGGCGAAAATCGCGTTATTTTTGGCCGGTAGCGGCGAAAATCCCGATTTTTGCCCGCCAGCTGCAAAAATCGCATAGTTTCTGGCCGCTAGCGGCGAAAATCGCGCAGTTTTTGCCCGCCAGCTGCGAAAATCGCATGGTTTTTGGCCGCTAGAGGCGAAAATCGCGCGGTTTTTGGCAGGTAGCGGCGAAAATCGCGCTGTTTTTGCCCGCCAGCTGCAAAAATCGCATAGTTTCTGGCTGCTAGCGGCGAAAATCGCACGATTTTTGGCCGCAAGCGGCGAAAATCGCCTCATTTTTGGCCGTTAGCGGCGAAAATAGCTCCTTTTTTGGCCGCTAGGGTCGAAAATCGGTCGATTTTTGGCAGGTAGCGGCGAAATTCGAGCGATTTTTGCCCGCCAGCTGCAAAAATCGCATAGTTTCTGGCCGCTAGCGGCGAAAATCGCGCGATTTTTGGCCGCTAGCGGCGAAATTCGCACGATTTTTTACCGCTAGCGTCGAGATTTGAACGATTTTTGGCCGCTAGCGGCGAAATTCGCACGATTTTTGGCCGCTAGCGTCGAAATTTGAACGATTTTTGGCCGTTAGCGGCGAAAATCGCCCCATTTTTGGCTGCTAGCGGCGAAAATAGCCCGTTTTTTGGCCGCTAGCGGCGAAAATCGGTCGATTTTTGGCAGGTAGCGGCGAAATTCGTGCGATTTTTGCCCGCCAGCTGCAAAAATCGCATGGTTTCTGGCCGCTAGCGTCGAAAATAGCGCGGTTTTCGGCCATTAGCGGCAAAAATCGCCCGATTTTTGGCCGCTAGCGGCGAAAATCGCACGGTTTTTGGCCGCAAGCGGCGAAAATCGCGGTATTTTTGGCCGGTAGCGCCGAAAATCGCGATTTTTGCACGCCAGCTGCGAAAATCGCATGGTTTTTGGCTGCTAGAGGCGAAAATCGCGCTATTTTTGGCCGGTAGCGGCGAAAATCGCGATTTTTGCCCGCCAGCTGCGAAAATCGCATGTTTTTGGCCGCTAGCGGCGAAAATCGCGCGGTTTTTTGGCCGCTAGCGGCGAAAATCGCGCTATTATTGCCAGCCAGCTACAAAAATCGCACAGTTTCTGGCCGCTAGCGGCGAAAATCGCACGATTTTTGGCCGCTAGCGTCGAAATTTGCACGATTTTTGGCCGCAAGCCGCGAAAATCGCCCCATTTTTGACCGCTAGCGGCGAAAATAGCCCCTTTTTTGGCCGCTAGCGGCAAAAATCGGTCGATTTTTGGCAAGTAGCGGCGAAATTCGCGCGATTTTTGCCCGCCAGCTGCAAAAATCGCATGGTTTCTGGCCGCTAGCGTCGATAATAGCGCAGTTTTTGGCCGTTAGCCGCAAAAACCGCCTGATTTTTGGCCGCCAGCGGCGAAAATCGTACGGTTTTTGGCCGCTAGCGGCGAAAATCGTGCTATTTTTGGCCGGTAGCGGCGAAAATCGCGATTTTTGCCCGCCAGCTGCGAAAATCGCATGTTTTTGGCCGCTAGCGGCGAAAATCGCGCGGTTTTTGGCCGCTAGCGGCGAAAATCGCGCTATTCTTGGCCGCCAGCTGTAAAAATCGCATAGTTTCTGCTTTCGCTATTTTTTAGCCCAAAATTGGGTTACTTTCGCTACTTTTTAGTCCCAAATTGGGCTACTTTCGCTACTTTTTAGCCCAAAATTGGGCTACTTTCGCTACTTTTAGCCCAAGATTGGGCTACTTTCACTACTTTGTAGCCCAAAATTGGGCTACTTTCGCTACTTTTTAGCCCAAAATTGAGCTACTTTCGCTACTTTTTAGCCCAAAATTGGGCTACTTTCGCTACTTTTTGCCCAAAATTTCGCTACTTTCGCTACTTTTTGCCCAAAATTTCGCTACTTTCGCTACTTTTTAGCCCAAAGTTGGGCTACTTTTGCTACTTTTTAGCCCAAAGTTGGGCTACTTTCGCTACTTTTTTGCCCAAAATTGGGCTACTTTCGCTACTTTTTAGCAGAAAATTTCGCTACTTTTTAGCTCAAAATTGGGCTACTTTCGCTACTTTTTAGCCTAAAATTGAGCTATTTTCGCTACTTTGTAGCCCAAAATTGGGCTACTTTCGCTACTTTTAGCCCAATATTTCGCTACTTTCGCTACTTTTTAGCCCAAAGTTGGGCTACTTTCGCTACTTTTTAGCCCAAAGTTGGGCTACTTTCGCTACTTTTTAGCCCAAAATTGGGCTACTTTCGCTACTTTTTAGCAGAAAATTTCGCTACTTTTTAGCTCAAAATTGGGCTACTTTCGCTACTTTTTAGCCCAAAATTTGGGCTACTTTCGCTACTTTTTAGCCCAAAATTGGGTTACTTTTGCTACTTTTTCGCCCAAAATTGGGCTACTTTCGCTACTTTTTAGCCCAAAATTGGGCTAATTTCGCTACTTTTTAGCCCAAAATTGGGCTACTTTCGCTACTTTTTAGCCCAAAATTGGGCTAATTTCGCTACTTTTTAGCCCAAAATTTCGCTACTTTCGCTACTTTTTAGCCCAAAATAGGGTTACTTTCACTACTTTTTAGCCCAAATTTTCGCTACTTTCGCTACTTTTTAGCCCAAAATTGGGCTACTTTCGCTACTTTTTAGCCCAAAATTGGGCTACTTTCGCTACTTTTAGCCCAAGATTGGGCTACTTTCGCTACTTTGTAGCCCAAAATTGGGCTACTTTCGCTACTTTTTAGCCCAAAATTGGGCTACTTTCGCTACTTTTTAGCCCAAAATTGGGCTACTTTCGCTACTTTTTGCCCAAAATTGGGCTACTTTCGCTACTTTTTAGCCCAAAATTGGGCTACTTTCGCTTCTTTTAGCCCAAAATTTCGCTACTTTCGCTACTTTTTAGCCCAAAATTGGGCTACTTTCGCTACTTTTTGCCCAAAATTTCGCTACTTTCGCTACTTTTTGCCCAAAATTGGGCTACTTTCGCTACTTTTCCCCAAAATTTTGCTACTTTCGCGACTTTTTAGCCCAAAATTGGGCTACTTTCGCTACTTTTTGCCCAAAATTTCGCTACTTTTGCTACTTTTTGCCCAAAGTTTTGCTGCTTTTTAGCCCAAAATTTCGCTACTTTGTAGCCCAAAATTGGGCTACTTTCGCTACTTTTTAGCCCAAAATTTCGCTAATTTCGCTACTTTTCCCCAAAATTTTGCTACTTTCGCTACTTTTTAGCCCAAAATTGGGCTACTTTCGCTACTTTTTGCCCAAAATTTCGCTACTTTTGCTACTTTTTGCCCAAAGTTTTGCTATTTTTTAGCCCAAAATTTCGCTACTTTGTAGCCCAAAATTGGGCTACTTTCGCTACTTTTTAGCCTAAAATTTCGCTACTTTCGCTACTTTTCCCCAAAATTTTGCTACTTTCGCTACTTTTTAGCCCAAAATTGGGCTACTTTTGCTACTTTTTGCCCAAAATTTCGCTACTTTTGCTACTTTTTGCCCAAAGTTTTGCTACTTTTTAGCCCAAAATTTCGCTACTTTTGCTACTTTTTAGCCCAAAATTGGGCTACTTTCGCTACTTTTTGCCCCAAATTTCGCTACTTTCGCTACTTTTTAGCCCAAAATTTCGCTACTTTGTAGCCCAAAATTGGGCTACTTTCGCTACTTTTTAGCCCAAAATTTCGCTACTTTCGCTACTTTTTAGCCCAAAATTGGGCTACTTTCCCTACTTTTTTCCCAAAATTTCGCTACTGTCGCTACTTTTTGCCCAAAATTTCGCTACTTTCGCTACTTTTTAGCCCAAAATTGGGCTACTTTCGCTACTTTTTACCCCGAAATTTCGCTACTTTCGCTATTTTTTGCTTAAAATTGGGCTACATTTGCTACTTTTCTCCCAAAATTTCGCTACTTTTTAGCCCAAAATTTCGCTACTTTTTAGCCCAAAATTGGGCTACTTTCGCTACTTTTTGCCAAAATTTTCGCTACTTTCGCTACTTTTTGCCCAAAATTTCGCTACTTTCGCTACTTTTTAGCCCAAAATTGGGCTACTTTCGCTACTTTTAGCCCAAGATTGGGCTACTTTTGCTACTTTTTAGCCCCAAATTTCGCTACTTTCGCTACTTTTTAGCCCAAAATTGGGCTACTTTCCCTACTTTTTTCCCAAAATTTCGCTACTTTCGCTACTTTTTGCCCAAAATTTTGCTACTTTCGCTACTTTTTCGCTACTTTTGCTACTTTTTAGCCCAAAATTTCGCTACTTTTTTCGCTACTTTCGCCACTTTTTAGCCCAAAATTTCGCTACTTTCGCTACTTTTTAGCCGAAAATTTCGCTACTTTTTCGCTACTTTCGCTACTTTTTAGCCAAAAATTTCGCTACTTTCGCTACTTTTTAGCCAAAAATTTCGCTACTTTCGCTACTTTTTCTACTTTTTAGGCCAAAATTTTGCAAATTTCGCTACTTTTTAGCCCAAAATTTCGCTACTTTCGCTACTTTTTTCGCTACTTTCGCTACTTTTTAGCCCAAAATTTCGCTACTTTTTTCGCTACTTTTTAGCCGAAAATTTCGCTACTTTTTCGCTACTTTTTTCGCTACTTTCGCTACTTTTTAGCCCAAAATTTCGCTACTTTTTTCGCTACTTTCGCTACTTTTTAGCCCAAAAATTCGCTACTTTTTAGCCGAAAATTTCGCTACTTTTTCGCTACTTTCGCTACTTTTTAGCCCAAAATTTCGCTACTTTTGCTACTTTTTAGCCCAAAATTTCGCTACTTTTTCGCTACCTTCGCTACTTTTTTCGCTACTTTCGCTACTTTTTAGCCCCAAATTTCGCTACTTTCGCTAGTTTTTCGCTACTTTTTAGCCCAAAATTTCGCTACTTTCGCTACTTTTTAGCCCAAAATTTCGCTACGTACGCTACTTTTTCGCTACTTTTGCTACTTTTTAGCCCAAAATTTCGCTACTTTCGCTACTTTTTTCGCTACTTTCGCTACTTTTTAGGCCAAAATTTCGCTACTTTTTTCGCTAATTTCGCTACTTTTTAGCCGAAAATTTTGCTACTTTCGCTACTTTTTTCGCTACTTTTTAGCCAAAAATTTCGCTACTTTCGCTACTTTTGCTACTTTTTAGCCCAAAATTTTGCTACTTTCGCTACTTTTTCGCTACTTTTGCTACTTTTTAGCCCAAAATTTCGCTACTTTTTTCGCTACTTTCGCTACTTTTTAGCCCAAAATTTCGCTACTTTCGCTACTTTTTAGCCGAAAATTTTGCTACTTTTTCGCTACTTTTTTCGCTACTTTCGCTACTTTTTAGCCGAAAATTTCGCTACTTTTTCGCTACTTTTTTCGCTACTTTTTAGCACAAAATTTCGCTACTTTCGCTACTTTTTAGCCGAAAATTTCGCTACTTTTTCGCTACTTTCGCTACTTTTTAGCCGAAAATTTCGCTACTTTTTCGCTACTTTCGCTACTTTCTAGCCCCAAATTTCGCTACTTTTTTCGCTACTTTCGCTACTTTTTAGCCCAAAATTTCGCTACTTTCGCTACTTTCTCGCTACTTTTGCTACTTTTTAGCCCAAAATTTCGCTACTTTCGCTACTTTTTCGCTACTTTTTAGCCCAAAATTTCGCTACTTTCGCTACTTTTTAGCCCAAAATTTCGCTACTTTTTTCGCTACTTTCGCTACTTTTTAGCCGGAAATTTCGCTACTTTTTCGCTACTTTCGCTTCTTTTTTCGCTATTTTCGCTAATTTTTAGCCCAAAATTTCGCTACTTTTTTTGCTACTTTTGCTACTTTATAGCCCAAAATTTCGCTACTTTCGCTACTTTTTCGCGTACTTTCGCTACTTTCTTTTTAGCCCAAAATTGGGCTACTTTCGCTACTTTTTGCCCAAAATTTCGCTACTTTTGCTACTTTTTAGCCCAAAATTGGGCTACTTTCACTACTTTTTAGCCCAAAATTTCGCTACTTTTTAGCCCAAAATTTCGCTACTTTCGCTACTTTTTAGCCCAAAATTTCGCTACTTTCGCTACTTTTTAGCCCAAAATTGGGCTACTTTCGCTACTTTTTTCCAAAAATTCGCTACTTTTGCTACTTTTTACCCCAAAATTTCACTACTTTTAGCCCAAAATTTCGCTACTTTTTAGCCCAAAATTGGGCTACTTTCGCTACTATTTAGCCCAAAATTGGGCTACTTTTGCTACTTTCTGCCCAAAATTTCGCTACTTTTGCTACTTTTTAGCCCAAAATTGGGCTACTTTCGCTACTTTTTAGCCCAAAATTTCGCTACTTTCGCTACTTTTTAGCCCAAAATTTTAGGGCGAAAATCGTCGATTTTTGGCCGCTAACGGCAAAAATAGCCTGATTTTTGGCCGCTAGCGGCGAAAATTGCGCGGTTTTTGTCCGCTAGCGGCGAAAATCGCGCGGTTTTTGGCCGCTAGCGGCGAAAATCGCGCGATTTTGGCCGCTAGCGGCTAAAAATCGGGCTATTTTTCCCGCTAGCAGCGAAAATTGCGCGGTTTTTGGCCGGTAGCGGCGAAATTCACACGATTTTTGGCCGCTAGCGGCGAAAATCGCCTAATTTTTGGCGGCTAGCGGCAAAAATAGCTCGATTTTTGGCCGCTAGCGGCGAAAATTGCGCGGTTTTTGGCCGGTAGCGGCGAAAATCGCGCGATTTTTGCCACTAGCGGCCAAAAATCGGGCTATTTTTACCGCTAGCGGCGAAAATTGCGCGGTTTCTGGCCGGTAGCGGCCAAAATCGCGCGATTTTGGCCGATAGCGGCTTATTTCGCACGATTTTTGGCCGCTAGCGGCGAAATTCGCACGATTTTTGGCCGCTAGCGGCGAAATTCGCACGATTTTTGGCCGCTAGCGGTGATATTCGCACGATTTTTGGCCGCTAGCGGCAAAAATAGCCCGCTAGCGGCGAAAATTGCACGGTTTTTGGCCGGTAGCGGCAAAATTCGCACGATTTTTGGCCGCTAGCGGCGAAAATCGTCGATTTTTAGCCGCTAGCGGCAGAAATAGCCCGATTTTTGGCCGCTAGCGGCGAAAATCGAGCGATTTTGGCCCGCCAGCTGCGAAAATCGCACGGTTTTTGGCCGGTAGCGGCGAAAATCGCGCGATTTTGGCCGCTTGCGGCCAAAAATCGCACGATTTTTGGCCGCTAGCGGCGAAATTCGCACGATTTTTGGCCGCTAGCGGCGAAATTCGCACGATTTTTGGCCGCTAGCAGCGAAATTCGCACGATTTTTGGCCGCTAGGGGCGAAAATCGCGCGATTTTTGGCCGGTAGCAGCGAAAATCGCGCGATTTTGGCCGGTAGCGGCGAAATTCGCACGATTTTTGGTCGCTAGCAGCGAAATTCGCACGATTTTTGGCCGCTAGCAGCGAAATTCGCACGATTTTTGGCCGCTAGGGGCGAAAATCGCCGAAATTTTGGCCGCTAGCGGCAAAAATAGCCCGATTTTTGGCCGCTAGCGGCGAAAATTGCGCGGTTTTTGGCCACTAGCGGCAAAAATCGCGCGGCTTTTGGCCGCTAGCGGCGAAAATCGCGCGATTTTGGCCGCTAGCGGCCAAAAATCGGGCTATTTTTACCGCTAGCGGCGAAAATTGCGCGGTTTTTGGCCGGTTGCGGCGAAAATCGCGCGATTATGGCCGGTAGCGGCGAAATTCGCACGATTTTTGGCCGCTAGCGGAAAAATTCGCACGATTTTTGGCCGCTAGTAACGAAATTCGCACGATTTTTGGCCGCTAGCAGCGAAATTCGCACGATTTTTGGCCGCTAGCAGCGAAATTCGCACGATTTTTGGCCGCTTGGGGCGAAAATCGCCGAATTTTTGGCGGCAAAATTAGCCCGATTTCTGGCCGCTAGCGGCGAAAATTGCGCGGTTTTTGGCCGCTAGCGGCGAAAATCGCGCGGTTTTTGGCCGCTAGCGGCGAAAATCGCGCAATTTTTGCCCACCAGCTGCGAAAATCGCACGGTTTCTGGCCGGTAGCGGCGAAAATCGCGCGATTTTGGCCGCTGACGGCCAAAAATCGGGCTATTTTTGCCGCTAGCGGCGAAATTCGCACGATTTTTTGCCGCTAGGGGCGAAATTCGCACGATTTTTGGCCGCTTGCGGCAAAAATAGCCCGCTAGCGGCGAAAATTGCGCGGTTTTTGGCCGGTAGCGGCCAAAATCGCGCGATTTTGGCCGATAGCGGCGAATTTCGCACGATTTTTGGCCGCTAGGGGCGAAATTCGCACGATTTTTTGCCGCTAGGGGCGAAAATCGTCGATTTTTGGCCGCTAGCGGCAAAAATAGACCGATTTTTGGCCGCTAGCGGCAAAAATAGCCCGATTTTTGGCCGCTAGCGGCGAAAATCGCGCGATTTTCGCCGCTATCGGCCAAAATCGCGCGATTTTGGCTGCTAGCGGCTTATTTCGCACGATTTTTGGCCGCTAGCGGCGAAATTCGCACAATTTTTGGCCGCTAGCGGCGAAATTCGCACGATTTTTGGCCGCTAGCGGCAAAAATAGCCAGCTAGCGGCGAAAATTGCGCGGTTTTTGGCCGGTAGCGGCGAAAATTGCGCGATTTTTGGCCGCTAGCGGCAAAAATAGCCCGATTTTTGGCCGCTAGCGGCGAAAATCGCACAATTTTTGGCCGCTAGCGGCGAAATTCGCACGATTTTTGGCCGCTTGCGGCAAAAATAGCCCGCTAGCGGCGAAAATTGCGCGGTTTTTGGCCGGTAGCGGCGAAAATCGCGCGATTTTGGCCGGTAGCGGCAAAATTTGCACGATTTTTTGCCGCTAGCAGCGAAATTCCCACGATTTTTGGCCGCTAGCGGCGAAGTACGCACGATTTTTGGCCGCTAGCAGCGAAATTCGCACGATTTTTGGCCGCTAGCAGCGAAATTCGCACGATTTTTGGCCGCTAGGGGCGAAAATCGCCGAATTTTTGGCCGCTAGCGGCAAAAATAGCCCTATTTTTGGCCGCTAGCGGCGAATATTGCGCGGTTTTTGGCCGCTAGCGGCGAAAATCGCGCGGCTTTTGGCCGCTAGCGGCGAAAATCGCGCGATTTTTGCCCGCCAGCTGCGAAAATCGCACGGTTTTTGGCCGGTAGCGGCGAAAATTGCGCAATTTTGGCCACTAGCGGCCAAAAATCGGGCTATTTTTACCGCTAGCGGCGAAAATTGCGCGGTTTTTGGCCGGTAGCGGCGAAAATCGCGCGATTATGGCCGGTAGCGGCGAAATTCGCACTATTTTTGGCAGCTAGCGGCAAAATTCGCACGATTTTTGGCCGCTAGTAGCGAAATTCGCACGATTTTTGACCGCTAGCAGCGAAATTCGCACGATTTTTGGCCGCTAGCAGCGAAATTCGCACGATTTTTGGCCGCTAGGGGCGAAAATCGCCGAATTTTTGGCCGCTAGCGGCAAAAATAGCCCGATTTTTGGCCGCTAGCGGCGAAAATTGCGCGGTTTTTGGCTGCAAGCGGCGAAAATCGCGCGGTTTTTGGCCGCTAGGGGCGAAAATCGCGCGATTTTTGTCCGCCATCTGCGAAAATCGCACGGTTTTTGGCCGGTAGCGGCGAAAATCGCGCGATTTTGGCCGCTGACGGCCAAAAATCGGGCTATTTTTGCCGCTAGCGGCGAAATTTGCGCGGTTTTTGGCCGGTAGCGGCCAAAATCGCGCGATTTTGGCCGATAGCGGCGAATTTCGCACGATTTTTGGCCGCTAGCGGCGAAATTCGCACGATTCTTGGCCGCTAGCAGCGAAAATTGCGCGGTTTTTGGCCGCTAGCAGCGAAATTCGCACGATTTTTGGCCTCTAGGGGCGAAAATCGCCTAATTTTTGGCCGCTAGCGGTAAAAATAGCCCGATTTTTGGCCGCTAGCGGCGAAAATTGCGCGGTTTTTGGCCGGTAGCGGCGAAAATCGCGCGATTTTGGCCGCTGACGGCCAAAAATCGGGCTATTTTTGCCGCTAGCGGCGAAATTTGCGCGTTTTTTGGCCAGTAGCGGCCAAAATCCCGCGATTTTGGCCGATAGCGGCAAATATAACCCGCTAGCAGCGAAAATTGCGCGGTTTTTCGCCGGTAGCGGCGAAAATCGCGCGATTTTTGGCCGCTAGCGGCGAAAATCGCGCGGTTTTTGGCCGGTAGCAGCGAAAATCGCGCTATTTTTGCTCGCCAGCTGCAAAAATCGCATGGTTTCTGGCCGCTAGCATGGAAAATCGCGCGATTTTTGCCCGCTAGCGAAGAAATTCGCACGATTTTTGGTCGCTAGCGGCGAAATTTGCACGATTTTTGGCCGCTAGCGGCGAAAATCGCCCCATTTTTGGCCGCAAGCGGCAAAAATAGCCCCTTTTTTGGCCGCTAGCGGCGAAAATTGGTCGATTTTTGGCAGGTAGCGGCGAAATTCGCGCGATTTTTGCCCGCAAGGTGCAAAAATCGCATGGTTTCTGGCCGGTAGCGTCGAAAATAGCGGTAGCGTCGGTAGCGGCAAAAATAGCCCCTTTTTTGGCCGCTAGTAGCGAAATTCGCACGATTTTTGACCGCTAGCAGCGAAATTCGCACGATTTTTGGCCGCTAGCAGCGAAATTCGCACGATTTTTGGCCGCTAGGGGCGAAAATCGCCGAATTTTTGGCCGCTTGCGGCAAAAATAGCCCGATTTTTGGCCGCTAGCGGCAAAAATTGCGCGGTTTTTGGCAGCTAGCGGCGAAAATCGCGCGATTTTGGCCGCTGACGGCCAAAAATCGGGCTATTTTTGCCGCTAGCGGCGAATTTCGCACGATTTTTGGCCGCTAACGGCGAAATTCGCACGATTTTTGGCCGCTAGCAGCGAAAATTGCGCGGTTTTTGGCCGCTAGCAGCGAAATTCGCACGATTTTTGGCCGCTAGGGGCGAAAATCGCCTAATTTTTGGCCGCTAGCGGCAAAAATAGCCCGATTTTTGGCCGCTAGCGGCGAAAATTGCGCGGCTTTTGGCCGGTAGCGGCAAAAATCGCGCGATTTTGGCCGCTGACGGCCAAAAATCTGGCTATGTTTGCCGCTAGCGGCGAAATTTGCGCGTTTTTTTGGCCGGTAGCGGCCAAAATCCCGCGATTTTGGCCGATAGCGGCGAATTTCGCACGATTTTTGGCCGCTAGCGGCGAAATTCGCTCGATTTTTTGGCCGCTAGCGGCGAAATTCGCACGATTTTTGGCCGCTAGCGGCAAAAATAACCCGCTAGCAGCGAAAATTGCGCGGTTTTTCGCCGGTAGCGGCGAAAATCGGGTGATTTTTAGCCGCTTGCGGCGAAAATCGCGCAGTTTTTGGCCGCTAGCGGCGAAAATCGCGCGATTTTTGGCCGCTAGCCGCGAAAATCGCACGGTTTTTGGCCGCTAGCGGCGAAAATCGCGCGATTTTCGCTCCTAGCGGCCAAAAACCGCGCGATTATCGCTGCTATCGGCCAAAAACTGCGCGATTTTCGACGCTAGCGGCCAAAAATCGCCCGATTTTTGCCGGTAGCTGGTAAAAATCGGGCGAATTTCGCCGCTGGAGGGCAAAAATCGGGCGATTTTCGCTGCTAGCGGTCAAAAACCGTGCGATTTTCGCCGCTAGCGGCCAATAATCGTGCGATTTTCGCCGGTAGCGGCGAAAATCGGCCGATTTTTGACATCCAGCGGCGAAATTCACCCGATTTTTGCCCGCTACCAGCGAAAATCGCGTGATTTTTGGCCGGTAGCGGCGAAAATCGCGCGATTTTTCCCGCCAGCTGCGAAAATCGCACGGTTTTTGCCCGCTAGCGGCCAAAATCGCGCGGCTTTTGACCGGTAGCGGCGAAAATCGCGCGGTTTTTGGCCGCTAGCGGCAAAATTCGCACGATTTTTGGCCGCTAGCGGCGAAATTCGCACGATTTTTGCCCGCTAGCGGCGAAAATCGCGCAATTTTTGGCATTTACCTGCGAAAATCGCGGTGTTATTGGCCGCTAGCGGCGAAATTCGCCATATTTTTGCCCTCCAGCGGCGAAATAAACCCGATTTTTGTCCGCTACCGGCGAAAATCGCGTGATTTTTGGCCGGTAGCGGCGAAAATCGCGCGATTTTTCCCGCCAGCTGCGAAAATCGCACGGTTTTTGGCCGCTAGCGGCGAAAATCGCGCGATTATTGGCTGCTAGCGGCGAAAATCGCTCGATTTTTGCCCGCTAGCGGCGAAAATTGCACGGTTTTTGGCCGCTAGCAGCGAAAATCGCGCGGTTTTTGGCCGCTAGCGGCGAAATTCGCACGATTTTTGGCCGCTAGCGGCGAAATTCGCACGATTTTTGCCCGCTAGCGGCGAAAATCGCGCAATTTTTGGCATTTACCTGCGAAAATCGCGCGGTTATTGGCCGCTAGCGGCGAAAACCACACGATTTTTGGCCGGTATCGGCGAAAATCGCGCAATTTTTGGCAGCCAGCTGCGAAAATCGCACGGTTTTTGGCCGCTAGCGGCGAAATTTGCCCGATTTTTGCCTTCCAGCTACGAAATTCACCCGATTTTTGTCCGCTACCGGCGAAAATCGCGCGGTTTTTGGCGGGTAGCAGCGAAAATTGCGCGGTTTTCGCTGCTAGCTGCCAAAAACCGTGCGATTTTCGCGGCTAGCGGCCAAAAATCGCGCGATTTTCGCCGCTAGCGGCCAAAAATCGCGCGATTTTCGCCGCTAGCGGCCAAAAACTGCGCGATTTTCGCCGCAAGCGGCCAAAAATCGCCCGATTTTTGCCCTCCAGCGGCGAAATTCGCTCGATTTTTTCCCGCTACCGGCGAAAATCGCACAGTTTTTTGCCGCTAGCAGCGAAAACCGCGCGATTTTCGCTGCTAGCGGCCAAAAACCGCGCAATTTTCGCCGTTAGCGGCCAAAAATCTGGCGATTTTTGCTGCTAGCGGCGAAAATCGCCCGATTTTTGCCCTCCAGCGCCGAAATTCACCCGATTTTTTCCCGCTACCGGCGAAAATAGTGCGATTTTTGGCAGCTAGCTGCGAAAATCGCACGGTTTTTGGCCGGTAGCGGCGAAAATCGCCCGATTTTTGGACGCTAGCCGCGAAAATCGCTCGGTTTTTGCCGCTAACGGCCAAAAACCGCGCGATTTTCGCTGCTACCGGCCAAAAACCGTGCGATTTTCGCCGCTAGCTGCCAAAAATCGCACTATTTTCGCCGGTAGCGGGAAAAAATCGGGTGAATTTCGGCGCTGGAGGGCAAAAATCGGGCGATTTTCGCCGCTAGCAGCAAAAATCGCCAGATTTTTGGCCGCTAACGGCGAAAATCGCGCGGTTTTTGGCCGCTAGCAGCGAAAATCGCTGCTAGCGGCCAAAAACTGTGCGATTTTCGCCGGTAGCGGGAAAAAATCGAGCGAATTTCGCCGCTGGAGGGCAAAAATCGGGCGATTTTTGGCCGCTTGCGGCGAAAATCGCGCAGTTTTTGGCCGCTAGCGGCGAAAATCGGGCGATTTTTGGCCGCTAGCCGCGAAAATCGCACGGTTTTTGGCCGCTAGCGGCGAAAATCGCGCGATTTTCGCTCCTAGCGGCCAAAAACCGCGCGATTATCGCTGCTATCGGCCAAAAACTGCGCGATTTTCGACGCTAGCGGCCAAAAATCGCCCGATTTTTGCCGGTAGCTGGTAAAAATCGGGCGAATTTCGCCGCTGGAGGGCAAAAATCGGGCGATTTTCGCTGCTAGCGGTCAAAAACCGTGCGATTTTCGCCGCTAGCGGCCAATAATCGTGCGATTTTCGCCGGTAGCGGCGAAAATCGCCCGATTTTTGACATCCAGCGGCGAAATTCACCCGATTTTTGCCCGCTACCAGCGAAAATCGCGTGATTTTTGGCCGGTAGCGGCGAAAATCGCGCGATTTTTCCCGCCAGCTGCGAAAATCGCACGGTTTTTGGCCGCTAGCGGCGAAAATCGCGCGGCTTTTGACCGGTAGCGGCGAAAATCGCTCGATTTTTGCCCGCTAGCGGCGAAAATCGCACGGTTTTTGGCCGCTAGCAGCGAAAATCGCGCGGTTTTTGGCCGCTAGCGGCAAAATTCGCACGATTTTTGGCCGCTAGCGGCGAAATTCGCACGATTTTTGCCCGCTAGCGGCGAAAATCGCGCAATTTTTGGCATTTACCTGCGAAAATCGCGCTGTTATTGGCCGCTAGCGGCGAAAACCACACGATTTTTGACCGGTATCGGCGAAAATCGCGCAATTTTTGGCAGCCAGCTGCGAAAATCGCACGGTTTTTGGCCGCTAGCGGCGAAATTCGCCATATTTTTGCCCTCCAGCGGCGAAATTCACCCGATTTTTGTCCGCTACCGGCGAAAATCGCGTGATTTTTGGCCGGTAGCGGCGAAAATCGCGCGATTTTTCCCGCCAGCTGCGAAAATCGCACGGTTTTTGGCCGCTAGCGGCGAAAATCGCGCGATTATTGGCTGCTAGCGGCGAAAATCGCTCGATTTTTGCCCGCTAGCGGCGAAAATCGCACGGTTTTTGGCCGCTAGCAGCGAAAATCGCGCGGTTTTTGGCCGCTAGCGGCGAAATTCGCACGATTTTTGGCCGCTAGCGGCGAAATTCGCACGATTTTTGCCCGCTAGCGGCGAAAATCGCGCAATTTTTGGCATTTACCTGCGAAAATCGCGCGGTTATTGGCCGCTAGCGGCGAAAACCACACGATTTTTGGCCGGTATCAGCGAAAATCGCGCAATTTTTGGCAGCCAGCTGCGAAAATCGCACGGTTTTTGGCCGCTAGCGGCGAAATTCGCCCGATTTTTGCCCTCCAGCTACGAAATTCACCCGATTTTTGTCCGCTACCGGCGAAAATCGCGCGGTTTTTGGCGGGTAGCAGCGAAAATTGCGCGGTTTTCGCTGCTAGCTGCCAAAAACCGTGCGATTCTTGCCGCTACCGGCCAAAAATCGCTCGATTTTCGCCGGTAGCGGGTAGAAATCGAGTGAATTTCGCCGCTGGAGGGCAAAAATCGGGCGATTTTTGGCCGCTTGCGGCGAAAATCGGGCGATTTTTGGCCGCTAGCGGCGAAAATCGCGCGATTTTTGCCCGCGAGCTGCGAATATCGCACTGTTTTTGGCCGCTAGTGGCGAAAATCGCGCGATTTTTGGCCGGTAGCGGCGAAAATTGACCGATTTTCGCCGCTAGCGGCCAAAAATCGCCCGATTTTCGCAGGTAAAGGCCAAAAAATGCGCGATTTTCGCCGCTAGCGGCCAAAAACCGTGCGATTTTCGCAGCTGGCAGGCAAAAACCGCGCGATTTTTGGCCGGTAGCGGCGAAAATTGGCCGATTTTCAGTAATTGGCATATTTTCGGAATGAAACGTCGTAATTTGAAACTGAAAAAAGGTGCAGAGAGCCAGAATTCGGCTCAAAAATCACGCTCAGGAGTCAAATTTCCGACATTTCAGACAATTTAAAAACTGCAGGGGGGTTTGGGCAAAATATGACGAAAAATCAAAACAAAAAACGGCGAAAATCGTGCGATTTTCGGTGCTAGCGGCCAAAAACCGCGCGGTTTTCGCAGCTGGCGGGCAAAAATCCGCGATTTTCGCCGCTACCGGCCAAAAACCATGCGATTTTCGCAGCTGGCGGGCAAAAATCGCGCGATTTTCGCCGGTAGCGGCCAAAAATCGGGCGAATTTCGCTATTGGATGTCAAACATCGGCCGATTTTCGCTGCTACCGGCGAAAATCGCGCGATTATTGGCCGCTAGCGGTGAAAATTGCACGGTTTTTGGCCGCTAGCAGCGAAATTCGCACGATTTTCGCCGCTAGCGGGCAAAAATCGCGCGATTTTCGCCGGAAGCGGGCAAAAATCGGGTGAATTTCGCTGCTGGAGGGCAAAAATCGGGCGATTTTTGCCACTAGCAGCAAAAATCGCCAGATTTTTGGCCGCTAGCGGCGAAAATCGTGCGGTTTTTGGCCGCTAGCAGCGAAAATCGCGCGATTTTCGCCACTAGCGGCCAAAAACCATGCGATTTTCGCAGCTGGCGGGCAAAAATCGCCCGATTTTCGCCGCTACCGGCCAAAAACCGCGCGATTTTCGCCGCTAGCGAAAATTGCGCGGTTTTTGGCCGTTAGCGGAAAAAACCGTGCGATTTTCGCCGCTAGCGGCCAATAATCGCGCGATTTTCGCTGCTAGCGGCCAAAAACCGTGCAATTTTCACCGCTAGCGGCCAATAATCGCGCGATTTTCGCCGGTAGCAGCGAAAATCGGTCGATGTTTGACATCCAATAGCGAAATTCGCCCGATTTTTGGCCGCTACCGGCGAAAATCGCGCGATTTTTGCCCGCCAGCTGCGAAAATCGCATGGTTTTTGGCCGCTAGCGGCGAAAATCGCGCGGTTTTTGGCCGGTAGCGGCGAAATTTGCTCGATTTTTGGCCACCAGCTGCGAAAATCGCACGGTTTGATTTTTTATCCGAATTCTGACTCTCTGCACCTATTTTCAGTCTCAAATTACGACTTTTTATACCGAAAATATGCCAATTACTGAAAACGGCGATGGGTCATATTTTGCCCAAACCCATCTGCAGTTTTTAAAATGTCTGAAATGTCGGAAATTTGACTCCTGAGCGTGATTTTTTTTCCAAATTCTGACTCTCTGCACCTATTTTCAGTTTCAAATTACGACTTTTTATACCGAAAATATGCCAATTACTGAAAACGGCGATGGGTCATATTTTGCCCAAACCCCCCTGCAGTTTTTAAAATGTCTGAAATGTCGGAAATTTGACTCCTGAGCGTTATTTTTTTTCCAAATTCTGACTCTCTGCACCTATTTTCAGTTTCAAATTACGACTTTTTATACCGAAAATATGCCAATTACTGAAAACGGCGATGGGTCATATTTTGCCCAAACCCCCCTGCAGTTTTTAAAATGTCTGAAATGTCGGAAATTTGACTCCTGAGCGTGATTTTTGAGCCGAATTCTGGCTCTCTGCACCTTTTTTCAGTTTCAAATTACGACGTTTCATTCCGAAAATATGCCAATTACTGTAAACGGCGATGGGTAATATTTTGCCCAAACCCCACTGCAGTTTTCAAAATGTCTGAAATGTCGGAAATTTGACTCCTGAGCGTGATTTTTAAGCCGAATTCTGACTCTCTGCACCTATTTTCAGTTTCAAATTACGACGTTTCATACCGAAAATATGCCAATTACTGAAAACGGCGATGGGTCATATTTTGCGAAACCCCCCTGCAGTTTTCAAAAGGTCTGAAATGTCGGAAATTTGACTCCTGAGCGTGATTTTTGAGCCGAATTCTGACTCTCTGCACCTATTTTCAGTTTCAAATTACGACGTTTCATACCGAAAATATGCCAATTACTGTAAACGGCGATGGGTCATATTTTGCCCAAACCCCCCTGCAGTTTTCAAAATGTCTGAAATGTCGGAAATTTGACTCCTGAGTGTGATTTTTTATCCGAATTCTGACTCTCTGCACCTATTTTCAGTTTCAAATTACGACGTTTTATACCGAAAATATGCCAATTACTGAAAACGGCGATGGGTCATATTTTGCCCAAACCCCCCTGCAGTTTTCAAAATGTCTGAAATGTCGGAAATTTGACTCATGAGCGTGATTTTTTATCCGAATTCTGACTCTCTGCACCTATTTTCAGTTTCAAATTACGACTTTTTATACCGAAAATATGCCAATAACTGAAAACGGCGATGGGTCATATTTTGCCCAAACCCCCCTGCAGTTTTCAAAATGTCTGAAATGTCGGAAATTTGACTCCTGAGCGTGATTTTTTATCCGAATTCTGACTCTCTGCACCTATTTTCAGTTTCAAATTACGACGTTTCATACCAAAAATATGCCAATTACTGAAAACGGCGATGGGTCATATTTTGCCCAAACCCCCCTGCAGTTTTCAAAATGTCTGAAATGTCGGAAATTTGACTCCTGAGCGTGATTCTTGAGCCGAATTCTGACTCTGCACCTATTTTCAGTTTCAAATTACGACTTTTTATACCGAAAATATGCCAATTACTGAAAACGGCGATGGGTCATATTTTGACCCATCGCCCCATATATAGGGCCTGTTGCTACTTATTGATGTCACTTTCGGTAGCGGAAAACTATGGCCCACAGGATCTCTAAGGTCTTCTGATATCTGTACAGTACACTCATCGCTTCATAAATCTTGTCTAAGACAATGATTATTCTAATGAAATTACTATTTAATAGAAAAAATTGACTTGTAAACTTAAAAAATATTTAAGCTGCAAAAAAAAAAAAAATATCCTAAGTGAGCCCCTTTTAATATAATAAATTTTAATTCACAAAAAATTGTAATGGCTCCACTGCTTGTTATACGGATATAATTTACACTGTTCACTCACTCTAGTACTGTACATTGATGTCCACCTGCAGCAGGAGCAGCACAGAATTATGTTGGGAGCGATGAGTGTGCTGACACACTCGGGTTGTTTGGCATGAACAATTGTGATATTTTCATAATTCCTATATTTCATATTTCTAGTGCTCTTGCACTCGATTCTATACACCTTTACATATTAGAGTTCACTTAAGGCTCAACTCGTGCACTATCTACTGACATTCCACTCAATATTGATCCCTTCATTTTGTCATTGTATTATAAAAATTCATTTGTAATGTCCTGCTGATCATCAAATATTTTCTATATGGAGCAATGCTCAGTTGTTTATATATTACATTAATGTTGTCTTTTGATACAGCAAGTTTTGAAACTTGTTTTACTGCAAGGTTTCATGACAGTAATTAGCTAGGTAATTGTATATTCCTTTTGTTGTGCTTTATTAATAAAATTTAACTTTGTAAATTTCTTTATTTAACTTAAAGAAGTATAACTGAATGATTGTGATTCATGGCCATGTTCATGACCTTTGATCGCACCAACTATTTATTTCTTAAGTTACTGGGAGGAGGGGGGGGGGGGGGGTGGAGGAACCCAACATGTCTACTTTTTATTTACCTATGTCTCCCCCCCCAACTTCTCTCCCTACCACCCACCTCTCCTGCAAGACACACCAAGGAAGAGCACATTGGGCCCTTGCACAAGGATGATGGAACATTTACACATGACAGCAAAGAAATGAATTACAGAGAGAGAACAGGAGAGAACAAGAGAGCGCAAGAGAGAGAGAGAGGGAGAAAGAGAGCAAGGGAGAGAGGGGAAGAGGGCGTGTCCCAACAGGGAGGGAGGGAGGGGGTGTGGGGAAGGGGGGGGGGGAGGAGAGAGATAGAGATATTGTATGTCACTATCTATGGTATCCAGTTGACGTAAGGGGGGGGCAGTGTTACCCTGACTTGTTAATCCCTTGTTAATCCCAACACACACAGTACAATTTAGGTCCCAACTTGAGCTCACAGTGAGGTTAGTACCTCATTCTCTATCAATCTATCAAGATTACCATTCTATTATCGAATGAAATGCATTATATGTGACTACTATATGATATTATATAAACCTTGCACACTTGTTGAAGACTTGAGAGAAGGGCATTTACCAGTCACCACCCAACAAGCACAACCAGGCAGTTCCACGGCGGGTTTTCCCACGCTGGCCATCAGGTCATGTCGCTCCACTTGGTTCTCCACTCTGTACATGCACAGGTGCTGCCATTAGCTCCACTTTGGTTTCTTCGCTCTATTGCTTGAGAAAAAAAATATGACTATGCTACGTTGCACCTTGCTTGCTACACACTGCGAGAGGCCAAATACTATGATCTAGCTTCTATACTCCTTCAATGTCCCGAGTATTTGACGAATTTCCGTGGACCTCATTAACACGTGTTTCCCCCCCACCGGCGGCAGCCTACTCACTCTGTCTGTCTGTGTGTGTTTACTAGTTGTGTTTACTAGTTGTGTTTTTACGGGGGTTGAGCTTTGCTCTTTCGGCTCGCCTCTCAACTGTCAATCAACTGTTTTACTAACTACTATTTTTTTTTTCCCCCACACCACACACACCCCAGGAAGCAGCCCGTGACAGCTGACTAACTCCCAGGTACCTATTTACTGCTAGGTAACAGGGGCATTCAGGGTGAAAGAAACTTTGCCCATTTGTTTCTGCATCGTGCGGGAATCGAACCCGCGCCACAGAATTACGAATCCTGCGCGCTATCCACCAGGCTACGAGGCCCTCTGTGTGTGTGTGTGTGTGTGTGTGTGTGTGTGTGTGTGTGTGTGTGTGTGTGTGTGTGTGTGTGTGTGTGTGTGTGTGTGTGTGTGTGTGTGTGTGTGTGTGTGTGTGTGTGTGTGTGTGTGTGTGTGTGTGTGTGTGTGTGTGTGTGTGTGTGTGTGTGTGTGTGTGTGTGTGTGTGTGTGTGTGTGTGTGTGTGTGTGTGTGTGTGTGTGTGTGTGTGTGTGTGTGTGTGTGTGTGTGTGTGTGTGTGTGTGTGTGTGTGTGTGTGTGTGTGTGTGTGTGTGTGTGTGTGTGTGTGTGTGTGTGTGTGTGTGTGTGTGTGTGTGTGTGTGTGTGTGTGTGTGTGTGTGTGTGTGTGTGTGTGTGTGTGTGTGTGTGTGTGTGTGTGTGTGTGTGTGTGTGTGTGTGTGTGTGTGTGTGTGTGTGTGTGTGTGTGTGTGTGTGTGTGTGTGTGTGTGTGTGTGTGTGTGTGTGTGTGTGTGTGTGTGTGTAGAAAAAATTAGTAGTAACAGTCGAGAGCTAATCACTAACAAAACTACTGTATTAAAGACCAAAGGCATTTCAACACGCTCCCTCCACATATAAGGGGCATAATTGGCTGACCTCTCAAGAGTCATCAAAAGAGAAATTGATAAAACGCCTTCAAAGGATACCTGCTCAACGAGGCTATGAGTCATACACCAGCCTGTGAGCAGCTGTGTCCAACAGCCTGGTTAACCAGACCACCAACCAGGAGCCCTGGTCAGACATACAAGATGCAGTCAAACCGACTATTGAAAGAAAAAGGAATGTAAAAGAAAGTGTCTGAAGTCTCTGACCAGGCTGAGTGTCAGGGGGCCATTGATACCTTCACGTACTTCACGTGACTAACTGGACACCTGATACTTCATTGGCTTCAAGTAATTTTGAAAAACTACTAAGCCCATAAGGTTGTAATAGTGATTGGTTTTAAATTCACTCATTATTATGTTAAAAAGCATTCTATGAAAACAAATAGTCTACATAACATCCTATGTTATTCTGTTATATTCTGACTATTCACTACAAATATACATTAAACAAGGAGCTATAAAAGTCTCGGCTCATAAGGACTGAGCCTAGAGACTTATGGCCCTGAACTATCATGAATGCAACTATATTCTGAAAGACTTGTCCAATGTCCTGTTAAGTTTTAAGTTCTTACCTATACATTTCACACATTTATTCAAATATCATGACTCATTAAAATATGCAGCAAAATCTCTTCTCACTTACAATACACATACCAATCAATCGATCTTTACCAAGTTCTGATACCACTTCCTCAGATTTTGTCATCTTATTTGCCAATAACTTAAGAACCTTACTGCCATATGTAGGAGTCGATGAAACAATAAAACAATAAATAGTACTCACATGTTTTAACTTTTATTAACTTAATTACTGAATTTTATAAATCATTTATACAGTTTTGATTTGCGTGGGTGTGGGAACTGAAAGGGAGGCATGTGAATTAAGGAAGGCAGGAGAATGTTAATGTCGGTGGTCACGCGAGAGGGAGGTAGTCCGCAAACCCTCACTCTTAGTGAAATCTATTTGAGCATAACTGAGGGGTTCATCTTCCTCTCCAACCACAGGGTCTTGAGTACATGCTCCTTGAGTAACCGTCCCACTCACAGCTCGACGCCCAGTTCGGGGTGAAGGCCTGACACTTTCACATTTAGCTGGACCTAGATCTAATGAGACATAATTTAGTCCACTGTCTGCACTGCCACTGCCAATAATTGCCGAGGATGGCTGACTGGTCACAGAAGGAACAGTGGAATGAGCTGCTAAATCTGCTGGCATATCTAAGACACGACTTGTTCCACTTGATCCACTTGACCCACCCTCTCGCCGCCCCACACCCACGTTAACCACAGTACAGGTGGAAGATGCAGAGGAAAGGCCACCCTCACTAAGAGAGGATACAGATGATACAGACCCACCTAAAGTAGGTGATGTAGGTGGTGAATATGACACTGGTGAGGAGCATGCTGAAGCTGCACGCCCATTGTTACCCTGACATCCAGACCCACTTCTAGGTTCTGAAAGTTGTTTCTTAACACGCACCTCACTGCTTACAGCACTTCCTTCTGGAGCTCCAGGCCCACTATGACTTCGACACCGTTCACTAGAACTGTTGCCAGCAGAGCTAACAAAATTTAGTCGTTCAAGAGTGGCAGTGAGAGAAGGGTCTGGTCGAACACCAAGTAATGCTGGGGGAATGTCTGGGCGATGAGCTACCATTCGGGGAGATGAGGGCTTTGGTGGTGGCGGTGGTGGTTGCCCAGGAGTCATAAGTAAATAACCACTCTCACCACCACTACCACCTTCCGAGTCCCCACCACTACTAACAGTATTAGATTTTTCACTATCTTTTCGACTATGTTGTCTAGAAATCCCTTTTCCTATATTAAGGCTTTTTTTATCACTTGCATCATTATTCCCAGGGATATTGGTCTTGCTACTAGGAGGAATCTTATTCAAAGCAGGAGGAAGCTGCGGAGGTGTCTGAGAAGTGGTAACAGATTCAGAACGTCCCCCTGGGCACATATTAACATAATCATGAGGTTTGTGTGTATCTTCTTCTGAAACTTTACTGGATCCCATTGGAGATATATTCATATAATCTGACAAGGATGTATTGGATACTTTACGCTGTCTACTTTCTGTTATAAGTTTATCACAAGTACCTAGTGCTAAATTAACATATGCCCCTTGATCACTACTACAGGTATTTGCCAGCTGCTGACTGGTGCTGCCTTTACCTAATAATGATTCCAAGCCAACAGACCCCTGACTTTCCTCCTGCTTTGTGTCTGCCTGAGATGCTGCCTCACATATCCCCAAAATTCTCTTGCTGCAATCATTAACACTCATTGTTTGTTTACTCTGCTGTTCACCACTGTTAGGAACTGTCTGTGAAGATGCAGTGGCACTCAGATTATCACCTGGTATCGCACTCTCTTCAGTCTCTATACTCGATTCTTCAATGCAGCTTGTGCCAATGCCTGAGTTTATACTGGAGGATATTCCCCCAGAATTGTCTTTACCAACACTGTCTTTACGACCCTCCTTATCATCCCTGTTTTTACTACGAGTCAAACTTGAAAATGGACTAGGAGTGCCTCGATTAGATTTTGGTAGTGGACTACCAGTGGGGGAGAGAGGTGTCTTAGGGGGTGTGCCGGAGTTTTTACGGCCTAGTAGAGTGCTCAAGGATGATAAGGGACTTGTACCTTTTTTGCTCATTTCCTGTAATACTTCACTATCACCACTTTTTACAACAACATTTATTGGTTCAGATTTCTTTCTTTTAGTGCTTTCCTTAAATGATTTTCTCTTACTATTTTTCTTTTCTTTTTTCTTATGTTTCTCCCCATCAATTGAATGAGAAGAAGGGTCAGTATTACTACGAAAGTCTACAGGCATATATTCGTCCAATTGTGAAGTACTGTCTTGGGAAGACAATGGATTTAAAGTGGACGAAATCTTTCTGACTCTAGCACCAATGGAAGATGAGCTGTTTGAAGTTGTGGATGATGAAGATAATGAGGCGAGAGGAAGTGGTCCTAAGCCTTTTCCTTGACTCATATCCACATAGCCATCATGTGACCCTGAAGAACATGAAGATCCATATCGATCACTGCCTCTAGACATGTCTACATAAGGATCTGCAAATGAGGTTTGTCTAATCAAAGACTCTCTGCTGTTCATATCCAAGTATTCTGAGGTACATAAAGGCTGGGAAGTATTTATGGCAGGTTTCATGGGAAGGTAACCATCATAAGAATCTGAAGTTTTGCGATGAGGGCTTGGGTTGATCTCAAGTTCACAGTAGTTCCCTCTTTCAGAAAGCTCAATACTTTTGGTCGATAACTCGCTCTCGGATTTCTTCTTGTCTCGTTTAATGGAATCGAATACAGATTTCCCATTCCCTGAGGATTTAGAATTCGAGCGATGTCTTTGACCAGTTAGAGTTCTTTTAATGCTTTCAAAGCTACTACTCTTCTTCTCCTTATCAGCAGATATACTGTCACAACTTTTATTTTTTGAAAAGTCAAATTCCATCAGGTCATTGTTGCGTTCTTGGCTTCGAGCTTGAAGGAAGCCTCTGAAGAAGGTTCCCGGAGTGCCTGACCAAGAGTTAGATATTGGAGACGATCCCAATATGGGAGCACTGCAAATGAGAAAAAGATAATATTAATAAAGATTAACAAAATTCCCGACATTAGTATTCATAAGGCATGCTAACACAGTTTACGGGGATAAGTCATGGTATTAATATTAAAGGAACCTATAAAATAAGGATCAACTGTATCCACTTCTACAGTATTTCAGAAATATAAATTACAAATTTGGTTGACTCTCAAATGAAATAGATATACAAGTACAATGCATCAATAAATAATTGATGCATTGTACTCCATTGAACATTGGGCACTAATAAATATACAGTATTTGATTGAATACAGTATATTTATTAGCTTGTATTCAATAAACATGAAATTAAAGATGACAGAATTTGTGAAGATACATAATAAGTAGCATCAAGAAAATGTTAGAAACATGTCAACAATTAGATTACTGAATCTTCAAAATAGACTCACTGCCTTAAGAAATTCCTGCATTTGAAAGTAAGTATATTACCTAATGAAACACTACAACAGAGAGAGCCGTCCTGCTACTGTACCACTGAATGTTCCTATCTTTTACATTCCTACCGAAGACACTTTGCTCTCGTATCCAATCTAATTGTTTTGAAGTGACTTGACTCCTTCATTACCGTCTCATTTTATCTACAAAAAAATATACTGTATTGTTAATGCTACCGTGCCAGCAATAATCTTAACTCATCAATATTTGTAATAATTTCACCCCAATTTAATTTTTTTTAACCCTAATTACCCATTTTGACAATTATTTCCACCTCAGGAAAATGTAAATAATAAATCCTTGAGATTAACTTAAATTAACTTGACTATTCCAGTAAGATGTTATATTTTGACTTTCCTTCAATTACTTATGAACTGTATTTTCAAATATTAATATCTCAAAAGATGATTCACAAACAGAAAATGAACAGCTCTTGGTGCTATAGTAAAGCATGCCATGCACAATAAAAACCATTTTAGAAAATATTAATCACTGTATTAATTTAAGATATGAAGTGCCTTTTTGTAAGTTGCAGTGTACTGCTTCACTAGTAGATTGTATAATTCACATACTAGAATGCTTTCAAAACTCTTGATATGCTCTACATATAACTAGACTTGGCGGCATAATTTTAAGCACTAGCCTCAAACAATTATGTTAATGTATTATATAGCATTCAATAATACTTCATTAGCAGCATTATTGAACTCATTTTTGACTGTATTCTACCAAGGATTGTGTATGTAGGGCAAAACAAAATTATTGTGCAAAATATGATACACACCATAACATGTTTAAAATATAGTATGTGTGAAATTCTTATTTATACATGTGATTGTCATCATTATTGTTTTCCACTTTCATGGGGTGGCAACAGTCCAGAAAAAATAGGCAAGCAAGAATGCACAATGAAAAATGATTATATATTAAAAATTGGACTCGTTCATTCATTTTGCTGTACTGAACCTGTTAACTCATAATTGTAATGCTGTTTACCATTATTACAATACATATATGTACAGTACAACCTCAAAGATTCCAAGCCTCAAGACAGTGGACCACTACTGGAATAGTTCACTCAAATCAAGATGAGAGGACTGTTATTCTGAAAGACCACCAAGAAGAGGACCGACTTCAAACCACACTTTCTAACCAATTTATATATTACTGTATAAATATGTTCTTATTTTACAGTACAGTACTTGTACTGTACTATAAAATGTTCACATTAAATATAGAATGACTTTTTCGTACGTGGATCAATACTACCACCACCTGTCATTTTAAGACCATCTGATCTTTTGTTCTATGCTAGCTTGGTATTAATGCACTGTTCCCCATTACAGTATTCAAAAAATTTCAACTATTATTCTTTTGATTTTACCTCGAGTAGAATAGACATCAATTATCAAGAGGAAAGAGATGTCTCTTAACCCTTCAACTGCACAATAATGTTTCCAAGTAACTTAGGCAAATTACAGAGTAATCAAATCCATGTGTATACCAAATTATGAGAATTGGTGGTAAAGTTATTTGCCGATACAATAGCATGTGTTTACACTCACACATATACAGTGCATTAATTTATGAAATAAGGCCTTTGATACAGTATCACACAGGAGACTGCTATTCAAACTTGAGAAGCAGGCAGGAGTAAGTGGAAAGGTCCTAGCATGGGTAAGGAACTACCTAACAGGAGCCAGAGAGTAACGGTAAGGGGCAAGAAGTCGGACTGGTGAACAGTAACACGTGGAGTACCTCAAGGATTAGTGCTGGGACCAGATCTATTTCTAATATATGTAAATGACATTTACAGGAGTAGAGTCCTACATGTCGATGTTCGTGGATGACGCAAAAATTAATAAGAAGAGTTGTGACAGATCAGGATTGTAGGATCCAAGAGGACTTGAACAGGTTGCAGGCTACTGGAGTTCAACACTAGCAAATGTAAAATTATGGAAACAGGATTAGGTAATAGGAGACCAAAGGGACAGTACACAATGAAGGGAAACTGCCTACCTGTGACAATTTGAGAAAGACCTGGGAGTGGACGTAACACCTAATCTAACTCCTGAGGCACATATAAATAGGATAATGACAGCAGCATACTCTATACTGGCAAAAGTTAGAACATCATTCAGAAACCTAAGGAAGGAGGCATTTATGGTGCTTTACACTGCTTACATGAGACTAGTCTTAGAGTATGCTACCCCATCATGGAGCTTCCACCTGAAGAAACACAAGGAAACTGGAAAAGTTTAGAAGTTTGCAACAAGGCTCGTCCCAGAGTTATGAGGGATGGGGTATGAAGAGCGCCTGACAGTGAAAGAGATGAAATATTCACACTGAATACTAATAGAACAAGGGGACATGGGTGGAAGCTGGAAACTCAGATGAGTCACAGATGTTAGGAAATTTCTTTTAGAGTGAGAGAAGTGGAAAAATGGAATGAACTTGAGGAGCAGGTTGCAGGTTGTAGAAGCAAATTCTATTCATAATTTTAAAACTAGATATGATAGGGAAATAGGACAGAAGTCAGTGCTATAAACAACTGGTGGCTAGAAAGGAGGGATCTTAGAGTCAATGCTCGATCCTGCAGACACAAATAGGCGAATACAATATTCTGTACTCACTCCTGATTAACAAGTATGGGGTCGGCTAAAGATGTCTACCTGAGCACCCTGGAGCTTAGTACAAATTATAGTTGTGAAGGCTGTAAAGCCAAGAGCATAAACAAATTAGCTATAGAGCATTAGGTGAACAGAGGACTAAGGTGGTAGAAATCGTGCCCATATATCTCACTTTGCCCAGGAATAAAACTCTGATCCAATCGATTATAAGCAGACTGTACAGTACATGTATTGCATAGTAAAATTTGCAAAAGGTGCCAATCACAAAATATCATTACAGTACAGTACAGTATTTTCCTGATGAGCGTGACGGAGAAATCTGACGATTCAAATGCAACCTTTCCTGCAAGAAGGAATAATTCACCTGATATTCATTTAAAGTAAATACTCCAACTCTACAAACCCTACAAGTAATTCAAAAGTTTATTTCAGAACTTACCTGAGTTTATATAATTGATGAGCATTTAACCCAAATTACTAGATGACACTATACAATACATGATGGAAAATACATTCTATATTAAGCCCCATATGAAGAGAATGAAGTAACAGCTGGTCATGCGGCTAATTAGTGATCATGGTTTCGGGCAACCACTAAGCATCTCTAGTAAAGCAAGCAAAAACTATATTTCACAGGTAAACTCAAAATAAACTTCCATAACTATCTCAATACAGTATTTCCAAAGCAATAAATAATAAATAAAACTACTCTTTAAAAAAAAATTACAGTATCTTACAAGGCACTTTCAAAGCTTACAATTTAACATCTATTCTATGAAAATATTATGCTAAACTGCAAAACTACAGTTGGCTTCAGGATACTAAATGAGCAGCTCAAGGCATACCATCAGACAATAATAAAAAACAAAATTCAAAGAGATGAGACAGACATCAAAACCCCTTTAACCTGTTTCTGAAGACTACAACCCACAGAGCTCAAGATCATATTCCTTTGTATGCTATCATGTCTCCTGAAGTGAATCAATCTGCTGTGCAGAGATAACATCCCTACCTTGTTGATTTGCTTTTCACTTGCTTTCCCCTCTCCTTAATAGAAGAAGAGAACTCGGCGACAGACACAGATGTTGCCGCAATGGCACCACCTGCTACCTGGCCGGCTCTCCCACCTGCAAGCCTGAGGCTGACACGTGACCCCACAGAGAAGGCTCGAACACGGGCAGGTTCTGCTGGGCTCACTTCCAGTCTATAGTTGTTGTTGACCCACACAGGAGGGATGGAGAAGGCAGGAGGAAGGAGCAACAGGACCAGTGTTACTACAGTTACTATTTTAGCAACACAAAAGCAGTGGCACCACAGAACAGAATTACCTCCTATTGCCCACATTCACTACATTCTATAACACATACCACTCATAGCTCATAGTTCTTAACATTTAGCACAACCTCAGTATTAGTGGGGCAAGCAAATGTCAGTTTCACAAATATAATCCCTCACTTATGGTGTGCACAGTTATAAAGTCATCATCCATTCCAATAAGCTATGTACAACTTTCATAATATATTACAGTATTTATGACTATGCTAATCAAGATAAAAGTTACATGTTAGTAAATGCAGTCATGTTTGAACACTTTAAGTACTATACATTTCTAAACAATAGCATTTGCATCTTCATATTTATACATAGTATCTGAGAGAAATATATACAAAAATTAGAAAACAAAACTGAAATTAAAAGTGTATTTACAGCACTACCTCAGCAGAGGTTATTCGAGTAAAACGTTCCAGGTAAATACGTCAATGCTGTATTCTCTTAAACACAGAGAAAACTACAGTATGCCCCCATACAGTGTGAGTAATGTCTTTCGGGAATACTTCACACTGCACAAAACTGTTGTAATGACGATAGAATACATGCTAAATCCTCCCCCCTCAAAAAAAAAAAAAAGTGTACAACATATTTGGGAAGTATAACTGCAGAACCTAAAACTTGTTCTCAAATAAGGGCATGATTGTAAATCAAGCAGAATGAATTTGGTGTACACGAGTCATGCCTTCCCTGTGTGTGAACTGGGTAAAGTGGCACTTGTGCTTTTACTCACTCAATAAGTGTTAGCCAGTGAGTTATACAAGGAGGGGAGGGGAAAGGAATGAAGAGTGTGAGGAGAAGAGAATGGAAGGAGGGATAGAGGGGGAGGGGAAAGAGGGGTAAGATATGGGGAGGGGGAAGAGGGTAAGATAGATAGATAGATATAAAAAAATGCACGATTTGCATGATGCCCAATTTAGTTTCACTTTCGGTCAAAACCTTGTAATGTTGGGTGTCAAGTTAATGCCCTCATCTCAAGGAACGCAGGGAACACTACTGGGATTGTGCATCTCATTTTTTTTTTTTTAGTTAATATGAACGATAGAAAATTGTTAAGCCAATTTTGGGTGACTCAGAGTGAGAGTAATTTTAGCTTCAGGATGGAAGTGGAGAGTGAGAAGATGCTATTTTTTGGGGGTGGGGGTAAGTGGGGAAGGGTAGGTTGGATAGGGGAAAGAGGTGGGATGGAAGGGAAAGTGGTAGGGAGGTTGGGGGGAAGGCAGGAGGGAGGAAGTTATCCTTCATAGACCACATCGTATTCCACCAAAGAAAAGAAGTGGTCTATGTCTCAGCCAATTGGTACTTCCTAACAGGAAGTCAGCCAGCTGTGCAGCCTATTGGCAAGCAGGCCTACTCTTCATTCCCTGTCCTTCATTTAAAACTGAAACCTGAGAAAACCATCTGGTGAAGACCCCAGCCAGAGTCAAGCTTTTGAGGAGCACATGTCACACAACGTGGATCCATGTTCTCTTTTGCCAGAGAAAACAGGAGGTATTAACATGTATTACATCAAGTTAACTGATATGCACTGTACTGTACTTCAGGTAATTCAACCTCAATCAAATCCAATGCTGTACTTGCTGAACGTTATCATACCAGCAGTTGTGGGACAAATACCGATCTCATAGCTTTGAGATGATAGAGGATAAAAAAGAAGTGTGTGTATTCATTGTGAAAAACAAGTCATCCAGTACATATAGAAGTTACCGAAGACACAAAAGTTCTCTTTTTGGAAAAGTGTGGTAGACAGATGGAATAAAATAAATGAGAGGTAGTGTATCCCAAAACCACTGGAAGCTTCAGAACTTCATATGACAAAAGACAGGAAACCACAAGTGCAGCGCTTATCCTGTAACCAACATAAAAAATTAAACTTAGGTATTTATGCGCACACACAAATATACAGTACAGTATAAAGTATAATTGTACTGTACATACCACATAAGAAAATTCTACAAAACTACTACACAAAAGAAAAACGGTCTAAAACAAGAAACCACTTAAAAACCCACAGGAGCAAGAAAGTTTATAGTGAATTGCTTGGCAAGCCTCAAAATAAAAAAAAAATAAAAAAAAAATAAAAAGATCACCCTTAATATGGCATAAAATACAGTGGAAGCTTATAGCAGTTTAGTGAGAGGACAGGTCAGAGAGCCATAGAACATGCAGCACACTGCTCCCAGGTGACATGGTGCCATAAATCCGCGTTCAAGGGAATCGTAGCAATACGTATCTACCCATAGTCCCAAGCCAACGGTTACACACACCTGCATACACACAAATTATCAAGAACAAATGACCTGAATAATAACAAAGTGAATGACTAATAACTTCTAAACTGTTTATATTCATATATCCATCATGTAGTGACACTAGGGCCTTATAACGAAAGTGGGGCAGCCATTAATCAATACCCTTCAATTTTACAGAACATTTATACTGATGCTAAGCAAAACACAACATTTTCAGAGTATCAATTCAATCTGACCTATACACCAAAAGCTATGTGTAAGGTCATTTTAAGTTTGAGCATGACCTTTACCTCCTGGAGTCTCAATAACCTAGCTGTTATAACTAGTATTGTATCTATATATATGTAAAGAAGTGTTTTTGAAATTAGGGACATCAGTTGATTCTAAATACCAAAAAGGCATGTAAATTTTACTGAAGTTGGCCATTATGTGAAATAACCCTTGTACTAAAGTCAAAAGTTAATCTTTTCACCTTATTGAGCACTAAAATTAAACAAAAAAGATTATATTTTAAACCCCCCTTTCTATAAGAGTAAATAATTCAGCAATAAAATAAAATGTTACAGTGACAGGTACAGCTGTAATATTTTACAGCAGGTACAAGCATTTGGAATATACAGCAAGTAATTTACGAAATAGATCAATTGCACAATGGTGGATCAAACTGTTTTGACAGGAATTAAATTGTTAATGAACTTGTTGGTTTCATGAGGAAGTTGATGTATTTAACAAAGTATTTAACATCAACAATTATAATGTATCAAGGAATACTGGAGAAATTTAAATTTGTGGCAATATAATTGAAATGTTAATAAATAGATATGGTGTGACAGAAGCTGGGTATTCACGGACTGGCATAACTTGGGATATATAGTGTGGTGTAGTGAGTACAGAGGTTGTGATGATTACACACTTGCAATGACAACAGTATGCTATAACGTAGGTGTTATACATGAGGTCCTACTGCCCTTTCTAGTCAAATTTAGTCAGTTCAAAATTAAGAACTTTATTTATAAATTGTTGTACATTGTACATTTATCCAATTACAATTAACATAGTGTATAACAAAAAAAAAGTATTGAATGTAATGAAACACCAATTTCTGAGTGAGCCTTGGTGGCTTCCTGAAGCTACTACTACTAGGTGCCATCAATTGTGGATATCTTATTGACCTATTGGGACCACGAGGCCAGATCCTGACCCCCCTCAGAGAGCCACAGCGAGCAGTGGCACTATGTAGACCTTTTATGTAAAGGTATTCATGTCTGCCACCATCAAGGGCAGGAGCCCAGAAAGTCAGCAAAACAAAACAGACTACTGCTTGGTTAGAACAGAGACTAACCACAAAATAGCCAAGAAAACTTCCCTAACAATGTAAACAAATGATCGAAGATTTGTAAACCTAGCACAAGCTAGTTTGCCCCATCTCCCTGACGAAAAATACATTGAAGAAACCCCCCACGCCCAAAGAACAACCCAAGACAAACAAGAAAAGACTGCTGAAAGGTTGCAGACTGCTGCACATCATGGGCATGAGGGAAGACCACAGGCTGGCTAGACTATAGAAAATTGCAAATGACCTGAGAAACAAGGGATCCTGGGAAAATAGAGCAAACCACAAATAGTCCACTAAAACAGAATTGGCAGAACAAAGGCAGTGGCATAAAGCCACCACAAGACATGGCACATGATGCACCCTCGGCCAAACAACCAAGCATCAGAAGCCAACCAACTTCTCCCCCAGAAAATGAGCCGGCAGCAACCAAAGGAAGAGCCCAAGAGGGCCAATAGAACAAAGGAGCTGGTGCTGAAGGAGAGCAAGAAGCTCCTCCACCTGGCAACTGGAAGCCAGAGAAAGCAAAACATCGCTTGTGGAAAACAAACCCGGACCAAAGGGGCCACTGGAAACAGAGTGGACTAAAGAAAAAAGAAGAACCCGGTCAAGAGGTTCAAACTCTGTTTTCTCTAGTTGCTCATTCTGGCACGAACCACAGAGAATGAGCAACTAAGGAGAATGGCAGCATCAACCAGACATGTAAACTGGAGCATGTATTTCCTTGGCTCTCAGAGTAGGTTGCACAAACCACAGTACGCCAAACCAGCAATAAACACTCCAGACCCAAGAAAACACTGATAGTTCAAGACAACCGGATTACCTTAAGGGGCGAGGGCCACCACCAGCAAGGATACCCCCAAAGGGAGTGTATCCTGATCACACCAGGGAAGATAACCCTGACAGTGCAATGCTAGCAGTTAAGCAGCACTCAGGGAAGGGATCCCCGAGCACATGCAGCCCCGTGGACACTAAACGTTTGGCTCACCCGACACAAATGCTCACAAGAACAGCCTCAAAGGCAAAAACCATTTATGAAAAAATGGGAGACTGGAGCCAGAGTGACTTGAGCAAGTGACCCGGCACCAGATGGTTACCTTACCTCGAGATGCTTCCGGGGCTTAGCGTCCCCGTGGCCCGGTCGTCGACCAGGCCTCCAGATACATCGAGTCAACGTATAAGAGCTGGTAGAGCAGCCGGGTGAATCGGTGTGCTCCCTCTCCTTCCCCCAAACTAGGGGGAAGAGGTGGGGCAAACTACCTCGTGTTAGTTTCACCAATTTTAAATCGTTTGTTTACATAGCTGGGGGGAGTTCTAACCAAGCAGTAGTCTGTTTTGTTTTGTTGACTTTCTGGGTGCCTTTCCTTGGTGGTGGCAGACATGAATAACTTTACATACAAGGTTTTCATAGTGCCACTGCTCCCTGTGCTTCTCTGATGGAGCCAGGATCTGGTTTGTGGTTCTCAGTAGGCCAATAAGAACTGACTGATGGCACCTAGTAGTGTGGCACCTAGTAGTATACTACTACTACTAGTAGTATGGAGTAGAAGTGTGCAATAGCTTCAGGGAGCCACAAGAGCCCCTGATATGACAATACTTATCACGACGTGATACAGAAAACATTAAAATGACTACAAACAATAGTAATTGGTACAATTTGGTCCAATAATGTACACAATTGACTAACTTTTTAAACTTGCCTAACTCTAGCAGCAATATACAGTACTGTATAGCTTCCCCTGATTTTGAATCTTTATTTAATGACAAACTGATCACATGTTGCTTACAATTACAAACGTGGCGGGGTATATTTTCAATGGAAATCAATAAAATACCTTAACCCTTAAAGTGTGGTTGTCCATCTATGTTCACTTACAGGGTAATGCAGGACAGTCTTAACATTCCATCAATCTCATTCCAACCATAGTCCTTAGGATTTAGGGCTAGTGGAAGGGAACTATCAGGAGAAAGCACCAAGCCATTATGACTATATAGCACTTCGAAGGGATCAGAATAAGGGTTTGGGATGGGGCAGGGAGAAGGAATGGTGCCCTACCAACTGGACGGTATCGGGTATTGAACACTGACCTGCATGAAGCAAGCCCATCGCTCTACCGTACAGCCCAACATGTGCGTGATTTACTCTCCACCTTGAACTGCACATGCCTGGTCATCATTAAATGCCTCAAAGAGAATGGCTGGAATGGGGAAGCATAACAGCACCAGCATTTGGTGAGCACACCAGGTAAATGAATGACTAGTCAAGGCTGGAAACAGTAGCTAGGTGCATAGCCACCTGGCAGTGAGCAGGTTAACTGGCAGGTGACCTACTTCACTAGGTGGTTCATCTTAAGTGTCTCATTTCCTATGTTTTGCTAACCTTACCATGCTGATTGTCTATTGTTTTGCTCACCTTTCTGGTTAGCCCTTTCTTGGTCATCTAGTATCCTCACACTCTCTGTGCCTCTTTAAAAGGGGACTAGGTTTTGAGCCTACAATTCCTGGTAGGATTACAAGGACTCGCAAGGGCCTGGTGTGGATTGAAGGGAGCCTCCAATTCAAGCTCTCTCAGATAATAAATACTTGAAATATTTGTACAACTAAGCATGTGGCCTGGATGTTAAAAGGTCTGTTATATTTTGGAGCACTCTAATATATATATACATAAAAATACCTGGGAACTAATAACATTTACTTTCTTCTAATGCAATCGATGAAATCATAAGAACATGATGAATCTATGAATAAATAGCGAGGCCTGAATACCTATTCTCTTCTAATACTCTTATCAGCAGGACGCTTAACATAATATTGAGAAACTCAGAAAAGAATATCCTATATGCACAACTTTAATCTTATAAACCTTAAATTGAATTTATCATGTGCCTGACGATTATTGAATTACACTTACGCCTCACCAAAGTTACATTTGCTCCATGTTTAAATTAGCTCTATCCTCTTGTATCAGGTTATGAGCATAGACCCAGATGTTACACCAGGCCAAGTTGATTTATATGTTATGAGCAATAATAACAACTGAAGACTTATGACAGATGATAATGGTGATGCTGAGAACAATTTCGCCTTACCAAATATTTAATTAAACTCCGCTAAATCAAATATATCTAATCGACAATTGCATATATGGGCACTATACAACCTCATAAAAGCCTGCTACCAAATGAGGCAATAACTCAAGTTATTAAAAACTTGGTACAAATTTTCAAAGTTTTCAAGTTTTAAACAATTTAGAGTTCCAACGATTCTAAGACACACATCCGTACTCCAACAATAAACATTCCAACGATGCTAAAATGCATCATCCATCTCAAATTTCCCAAAAATCTCTATTATTCTTATTATTATTTTATTGTAATTTTGTTTAGGACAAGAAGAGAGAGTGCATAGGTTATCAAGGGACCATATCTAGAGATCACCCCAGCCAACTACCTATCAGTCAAGACAATTATTATTGCTCTCCCTGCGAGTATTTCTACAATGCTTCGCAAATTACCAACTGGAGAAGTATGAATGCTATATCTTTTTTTTTACGCCAACATAGACCAATCATGCACACATGTCCATAAATGTTTTTATTATGATAAATAAAAATATGTAGTTTTTAAATATAAGGAATGTTAAATGTTCATAAACATTCATATATTCAGCACTGTTACACATAATCTATTAGAAAAAATAATAATTTTGTTTCGCATCTATACTCCAGCAAATTCATTTCAGAACATTTTGACACCAAATTTATAGTTATGGCCCAAACAAAGTGAAAGAGAAAAAAAAAATATGAACATCTCGGGCGTCGCTGAGTGGAACCTTGAGATGTCCGGAACATTTATGGTTTGGAATGCACTGATGGGTTGGAACATTAAAGTGTTAACATCGAGTTGATACTGCAATCATGAAGGAAACTTTACACAACATTTATTGCAACAAGACGTGTGATAGGAAACAAGAAGAGTTGCAAATGCCTGTATAAACCTGTAATGGCAAAACTAATCTGAGTGGGAGTTAAGAAAAACCAATCCTTAGGTTTTTCAATGTATCAATACAGAAACAGGAATGGATGATGATATTTTAATTTAGTGCAATATCGTGCTAGAATTTGAAAAACCGTTAACTAACATTATGCCAAGTCACCGACAATCATGTCAATAACCTTAAACTTTACAGGTTTTGTTGTGCAATAAATACCTTCAGCCATAAAGATGAATTCACAATTCAATCTCTCAAAATTCTTGAAGTACTTGTATCTGTATTATAACAACAATTAGCCATGCCAAGCAACAGTCCCAAAGCTGGTGTCATGCATCAGAGACCTGCTAATGTCTACTACATAACCAGTAATTCCTACCATGCAACAATTATGTACAGCCAAAATAGAGAATCTTGAGATGAGACATGTGTGACTTACCTATTCTTGCGGCTTCTAAATTGTTCAGGTTTAGAGCCAACCGAATTTGTTCTGATTGGTCGGTCTATGGAGGAATCGTCATCTTCAGAATAACCATAATATGAACCACTTCCACTTTTCTCAGCTATGAAATCAGGAAAACGATGATCAGAAGAAGGGGTTCCAGACGTAAATGAACAGCTGCTACCAGGAGACATTTCAGGAAACGAGTCACCTGTTAAGGAAAAATAATTACAGAGAGAGACCTATATAAGTATTAAAACTTTTATTTGACTTTCACCAGAAAAGTAGGAATGGTCTTTTGTATAAGTTATGGAAATAGTTTTAGATTCTGAATCTGACAACTGTAATCTTAAATCATTGATAAATGTAGCTTCTAGATCTAATTCTTGAGTACACAGTTTATAATTACAGATATTACATGTTATGCTGTTATTATGACTTTCTCTTAACTAAATAATTTGGTGTCAATTTGTATAAACTAACCCAACTATAAATGTACAAAACATTTACAAATAGAGTATTTCAATTTCAATTCAATTTCTACATCTTGGAATAACACACACCAAGCTGTACCACTTGAAATGTACAATGAAGAACTCAACTCCACTCCACAAGAGAGATTTAGTTATATGTAATAAATTCTGCAAAATTAGACGATCAGTTTCTCATAACAGGTCAAATATAAACATGAAATTCATTGATACCGTCAGCTAATTTTATACTAACTAAATTATTCTACAGTTACATCATTAAAGATACAAAATTACAGATCATTTAAGTATTTGATATAAGCACATACCATCAGATGGGCTGTAAGGAATGGGTGTAGGAACAGCAGGCGTAGGAGTCATATCTAAGTAGCCCTCTGAGCGGTCTTGACCAAAGTTTTCACCAGTGGTCATGTCTCCTAGGTGACCTCCAGGTACCATGGATAGGTAGCTGTCCGTGGTATCATCCACCACACTGGGAATGCGTGAATGGCTAGCCGAGTGTGGTGGCGAAGATACCTGTAAATTTAGGATGGTAGTCAAACAGGTGCTCCTGTTGCCCCTCTAGCTAGAAATCTGGTCTAGATATTCCCTTGCTAATGATACCTAATGAGATTACACTTGTAATTGGAAAGGCAGGAATTATTTCCTTAACCTTTTAGGTATGTGTTGCCTCTGTGACATTGCATCTTAATTACCACCCTCATCTTTCCTGTCAGAAAATTTTTCATCCATGTCAGGAGTCTCTATCACCCCTCCAGCATGTTCCAGTTTCCAGAACAACCTTTTGTGTAGGACTATCATAAGCCTGTTTTAGGTCCAGATAGACAGTCAACCCAGCCATCTCTTTCTCGTAGAATTTCTGTGGTTCTCATAAAAACTAAGATTTGTTACACAGGATCTTCCTGTTTATAAACCATACTGTGTTATTATGTCATTACTTTCCAGGTGTTCTACCCATTTGGTTTTAACTTTTTCTAGAATACAGAAGGGTGATAACCATATGCTAGAGTAAACAAGTATATATTAATTTATATTAACAATTCCCTATCTTGTATATCTAAGACCCATTAAATTAAGTAATATTGTACCTGTGGCCTTGAATATCAAACAGTCTGCCCTTCCTCCTGCACTGTCAACTTCCCCATATATTACAATGAGTAGATTCATTAAGACTACCTGACTAGAGGAATGTGATGGCCATGTAGTAGGAATAGACCCAGGCGAATTAAGGGGTCCCATTGACATATAGCCACAGTTTTCAGAGGCTGAGCTTCCTTGTGGTTGGGGCTGGGTTTTGTCCATATACATATAGCCCCCTCGCTCTGGCTGGGAACCAACAAGACCTGCGTGCATGCGCTCAGACGGACTGGCCATCTCAAGGTAGTTGTCTTGAGGGGAAGATAAGCAATGGCCATCTATGCTACTCCCACTGACTGGTGATACAACACCTGCAACTGTAACAAGAGAATTAAGCAATGTAAAATATTACTTTATTATGTATTAAGGCATACTAAATAAAAGACATTTATAGTTATAAATTTTAATATAATTTTATCATAACACCTCCCGTTATGATAAAACTAGAAGTTATTGATTCAAGCCAAGAAAACTAAGATGGCAAAAAAATGTAAGAAAGTTTTCTTATGCAAACACGGGTAGATGTTTGGAACAAGTGAGAAGGTGAGGGATACCAAAACCATCAGAAGTTTCAAGGCATTATTATAAGAGAACCAGGAAGACAGGACAAAATGAGCACAGCTCTCATCCTGTAGTGTCACTTAGGTGATTACATACACAACACACACAACTCACGATGCCACACATTTATCCACAACAGACCATTATTCAGCTTAATCTGAAAGTCACAAGAATTCCTACATGTTCACTAAAAATTATTTATCCAGATAAGGTGTCTTAACACACTTCAACTTATACAGATTGGAGATTGGAAAATACATTTCATATTTTATAATAATTTCCATTTCCCCCATGTGGTTTTGGTTTTGTACTGACCAATTTTGGTCAATACTTCCAAAATTGGAAGTACGAACTGCCTTATGTTTTACATTGTCCATGTAAATAATTAAATGTATACTGTATGTGGATCTATGTTTTATTATTTACACTAATAAAGATGCCTTTTCTGGGGCCAAAAACCAGAAACATTAAAGGTCCAGCTGGAATAATGTGGCCCTGGTCTCAATTACTGCACTTTGTATAAGTGTAATTATTTAACTTTAGCTACTAAATGAAAGATGCACTGTTGTTCTTGAGTTTACTAGTAAAAAGTACTGTACTGCCTTGTGTGTTTTCCTGCAACTGTTATTTGTTATCAAGATTCAACATTTATAAAAAATAAATGATTAATTTGAACCCTTATAATTTATTAAAAAATGCAAAATTATAACCTTTACTTTGTGAAGAACCCATTGGACGAGTACTGATGATAGGAAGAGAAAACGGAGGTTGTGGAAGTTCCCGGTGCTGATGACTGCTCTCCGTACTCCCTACTCGTCCCATGGCCATGTAACTGTCCTCCTCACTACCACCTGTTAATACATTAAGTTATAATGTATTCAATTTAGGCAGTGCTTTGTTACCATGTATACAAAATATGCAAGCTGAATATTTTTTTTGAAATATTCATTTTAATTTACACTAGTAATTTTTCCATCATTTCAGCCCACTAAAATGCATCATACATGTGCATCATACATGTAAAACCCAGACAATAATTGTTTAAATCGCCATATGATGATAACTACATTCCCCCGTCAATCAACATATGTTGATGATAACCGTATGGGGTTATATGATGATAACCTAAGGGTATAAGAGGTAAACATTCGATTTTAGTTATTCAAATGGAGATCCCCGAGTCAGGGGTCTGGCATGAGGGTCAATGATGCCATTGGATACAGTGGTTAATGAGTCAATATAAACTTGATGCTTGTTTAAACCCCTCTTTATACTCACAGAGGCCATCATTGTTGTCAGGAGTGTTAGAATGCAAGCATTCAAAGTCGTCAACAGAAGTTGCGGACTCCATTGATTCGCTTGAACTCGGACTGAGAAAAGATAAAACAAAAATTAAACTCATATCTTATATATTTCATGATGAGAATAAGCAAGAAATATAAATTATGTATAATTTGTATTATTTAAATTTTCTATGTTGTTCAGTCATGCTGAAGATGCATAATCACAGCATATCTCAACACGAACACAGACACAGTATTTCCTTTCATCTCAAGTAATTTCTTACAATTGTACAATAATTTCAACTCCAGCTATTTTTGTATCTAGTGCTCCAGTGCAGGCCTGTTACATGATAAGAGTGCATAAATGAGAAGGGGAGGAGGAAGAAATTATATGTAAATAAAAGTAATATTTGAAGTATTATTTACTAAAAATTCTGGAATGAAAAAATAACAAATTAATGCAAGTATCGTGACCATTCAATTTTCAGGCTTATATATTATTATTTTATTAGTTCCAAACTAATTCTTTGATAATCATCTATTTTCTAATATTTTTCCAATGGAGATGGGATGAATCAAGAACAATATAACCTTTAATCCTTTACATTTAGCCCCAACTTTCACACAATGAACCAATCAGAATAAATTTTCCCATACATGAATTTTTATCACCAATTTATCGGTAAACATGCAAATCCAATTCATCAAGCAAATCTTTAATTTAAATAAACTCACTTCCTCAACCCCAAATTCCTTCCACTGACAATCTGTATTCCTTATCTTTTAACCAATCATTATTCACAGCTGCTCCACCTCTCCAAGTTTCCACCCTTTGTAATGCTCTCACAATTTGACCAATCATCCCAAAATTATTTATTCCATATACTTTTGCCAGCACTACTTTGCTCACCTCTGATACCCCCTCACCTCTTCATTCTTAGCTTACCAATTCTCTTAGATGTACTTACGTACCAAGACGTTTAGCATGAAGAGATTAAAACTTAGATTGAATTACAGTGGAATCTCACTAATAAGAACTATCAAAACAACACAATGTGCATTGCATCTGTTAAGTGACCAAGACATGGCCACTACTCTAAGACTATGACAACTCAAGACTAATCAAGCAAAATACTGTACTTATAGATACTATATGTAAAAATAAAAATGCACATAAAATTATAAAAAATATCAACAATAAAAAAATATACACGAAACTCCAAAAATACAGCCTTCATTACGAACAAGTCCAGCACACTACTCTGAACATTGTGTTTCTTTACCCGTCATCTCATGTGAATATATAACTGCATGCATGCATACATCATTATATATTTAAATAAACTGTACAGTATATATAAATATATATTATAAATATGTTGACCAGACCACACACTAGAAATTGAAGGGACGACGACGTTTCGGTCCGTCCTGGACCATTCTCAAGTCGATTGTGATGGGGAGGTAGGGACAGGCGTTAAATAGGCAAGAGAGAGCTGAGGAGGAAAGTCAGGTGTAGGGGATAGTAGTAATGAGAACTGCAGCAGGCCTGCAGTTCTCATTACTGCTGCAGGCCTGCAGTTCTCATTACTGCTGCAGGCCTGCTGCAGTTCTCATTACTACTATCCCCTACACCTGACTTTCCTCCTCAGCTCTCTCTTGCCTATTTAACGCCTGTCCCTACCTCCCCATCACAATCGACTTGAGAATGGTCCAGGACAGACCGAAACGTCGTTGTCCCTTCAATTTCTAGTGTGTGGTCTGGTCAACATACTTCAGCCACATTATTGTGACTCATCGCCTGCATATTATAAATATATACTGTATATGTTGTTGAATATGACCGAAAGGGTAAGATTAACGATTCCAACACGAATCTTCTCAATATTTCTTACGTTTTTCTTCACTGTCGAGTGTAATTGAAAAATTAACTCTCAAAAGTTCATTTTCACATTTTTATTTATGGTCTGACGCCTAGAAGCATTTCGCAAGATTTCCACATTTTCAAAAGATTAATTTTTATGTACTCCGTTTCATGCTTATATTTGTTTTTGAGCGAGGTGACAGGAAACAAATCAACGGTGATGGTCTGGTTGTGTGAGCAAAATTATATGCTCCTTGATGGAGCCCTGTTGTTTATGCATTGTTAATCGCCTAGAAAGAGACGTTGTCGTCTTGCCTATATACCGAGATCTTAGGGGCTGACAGTCCCAAAGTGGGCATGTAAAGGCATAGACGACGTTGGTTTTTTCAAGGTGATCTGTTTGGTGTCTGGAGAGTTCTTCGCGAGTAGGTTGGCCGTTTTTTTTTATTTTTGTAGTAAATTGTTAATTGTATCTTCTGATCTGTGTCTGTGGGGATAACGTCCCTATTAATAATATCTTTCAGGACACTTTCCTCTGTTTTTGAGCCGTTGGCAACGGCTCTGGGTTGATAACCAGTGAACAGTTTGCTATCCTGCCTTGCCATTACTGCACACAGATGTAGTTAAAGCAAAGCAATTTCAGACAACTGGTGCCCAGCATAGGGTTAATTTGGAGCAGAGGGGATGAACTTCAACTTGCAATCATTGTAAAGTTTTACATTTTCATTAAATTGGTACAACAGATTTTTGCAGGTTTACTAGTTGATAAGTACACACACAGTATCCATGAGGCTATGAAAAATATGTATTGGAATCATCATTTTTTTTTTTATAATGTTATACCACAGATGTTGCCACACACTTACAATGCTAACTATCATACATACATTTTCTGTACTGTACAAACTGTGCTATCATGGGCAAAGGGTGGCGTGCCACCCACTTAATGACATTTGTTAGTTCTATATCGTAAAAGTCAAAACTCCAGCGGGTATACAGGGGCTCACATCTTGTTCCTCAGGAGTCCAAAATCAGATGCATCCCTCCTGGCTACGAGAGCCTCAGTACTGCCAGAGCGTCCAAGGCACATACAGCGAGAGCTCACAGCACTCCTACTACTCTATTTTCTGGGAATAGCAGGACCTTTACACCGAGAACTGACTTACAGGTTTGACTTAAGGTCACCTGGATAGAACATTTGGCATGGCAAAACTTCCCACCTTTACCTCCTATGATAGCATGGGTCAAAGGGAAATCTCTAAAAGATAGGCTAGTTAAAGCTAGCCTTCCCTAACATTAGCGCACCTTCCATCAACACTGCGACATGCTGAGGGGAGGGGGGAGGTGTCATCAGGTGAGTTTGATGACCCTGTAATATGACCTTTGAAAAAGGGATCCATGTCTAGGTACAATAGACTTCACTAATTTGACTGAATCTATGTAAAAGTCCATTAGGCAATGTACACCTCTCGGATTGAGGTGATCCTCCGATTATTAGACATTACCGGTTACCGGTGGGCCAATTACAGCCCCACTCCCGTGCCAGGTAAGTCCACTACAGACTCGCCATAGCCCATGCTACTTGGAACTTTTTGTTCCGAGTAGCTGATTATAAAACAACGACAATCATAGCACAGCTGTGCAGGTTGGGGCCACAGCACCACTTATCAATGATTAATAAAATAAGTAGCTGCAATTGTTTTGTGATGATAAGTGTTATAGATGATCCTGATTGTGATAAAACACTATGTACAAGGTTTAGATTGTTAACACAATACTAGTTATGACATTTCACACCGTAAGGTACAGAAACAAGTTTGCCATTGTTTCATGCATCTACTCATGAAATGACTTCATGCTCTTGAAAGTGAAAAGTGTGATCCGATGGTTACCCACATGGTGACTAACCGCATGTCTAACATGAACATGGAACTGTAAACCTTGGCTAGGTCATGGCTAGTTCAGAATATTTGATTCCATCCCACGTGACTAATTCTCAGTGTAATTATTCACTACTTTTCACCGTAAACAAGTAAATTATATTTTGCTACAAACGTTTCCAAATGTTATGCCATACACTGTATAAATAAAATATTGGTGATCATCCTCAGTGAGCAAACAGCACACAGCAAGTGTAGTAGAAATCAGCTACGTGATAATAAAGCATAAATAATACAGTAGCATCAGCAGCCAAAAAAGGAACCACAGGAAAGAAAAACAGCCACACATGGTGCCCGGAGAACGACCCAGCCTACGTTAGCCAACTACTAGTACAGGGTATTGTATTTAGGAAGCAGCACTTTATTTCCAAAGCATTGCTAAAATATTATATCAGTACCTTACTAGATTAGCTGGCAACCATCATGACAAAATTTATATCCTTTTAAATACAAAAAAAAAGGTTACACGAATGTTCAAATAAAAAAAAATTATTTTAAATTTATATTATAAGACCTTTGCATCAAATAGTAAAATTAATTTCATCTTTATGACACTGTTGTAGACAATATATGCAATTCTTTGTTTTTGGAGCAATAACTATATACAAAAAATCTCAGAAATTCGAGACTGTGGGCTTAAAAACAAGCCTGTACAAAAGTACTGGGTGGGTCGCCCAAGGGTCACACAAATACCTGAACAAGGCAGAAAAAAAAGGTGGAGAGCACGACGATGATAGAGAAGAGGAGTACATAGACTTAGGTCGTGTGACGTGCAGGCAGAGAGAGCTCGCCATGGAACCATCCGTTTGGTGGGAGCAGTTATGGCCATGAAACTTGTTGGGAACATTTTGGACAGATCCCTCACTGCTCGTGCGACTCCGAGAGGGCATGCTGTCACAACGGCCACGCATGTGGCATGGACCACTACCTACAAAATATTATACATCATTAGTAAGCAATAGAACCATTCCTAAATTTGTAGAAAAATGGTACAACTCGCACACTATACACCTACTCTCACACACCACATTTCCTCATTCGGACACAACTCAAAATTGTTCAAAACATGAATAGAGCCTTATTAAATGGATTAGCATTCAAACCCTAATTTTCCCCACACATTGTGGGCAAATTTCACAGCAAAATTTAAATTTTATCTTGTGTGATAGACAACAGTCAGAAAAACCCAACTAAAGAGATTTTACCTTTCACCAGCCATTCATGTACAGAAATGAATGGCTTTTGAAAGGTAACACCAGCCATTCATGTACAGAAATTAGTAGCAATGACAAAAAATTTCATACTCTATATCATGTGAACAATAATCAACTTTAAGAGATCTTAATAGTACCTGTCCCTATTCTACCTGTTTGTTCTTGGAATTAATGTTCCCATGGCCCAGTCTCTGACCAGGCCTCCTGGTTGGTGGTCTGGTCAACCAGGTTGTTAGACACTGCTGCTTGCAGGCTCATGTATTAATCACAATGCATCTAGCAATTAAAATTTACACAGAATATCTGGGTCTTGCTTACCACTATCAAATGAGCGATGATTCGAAACAGAATGGGTACGCTCACGCGTCTGAGAGTCTTCACTCATATTATTAAGAGGGTCATGCATTGCTCTGAAAGAAAAAAAAACAAAAATTATTGGGTGTCACAAGGTAGGTAGTTATTTGTGGTAATAATAACGATCCTAATACTACAAGTACCTGATGCTTTTCTTCCAAGAAACTTGGCTCAAAGGGAGGTCAAGACATTTAAGAAATCTTCCCAAAAGCCCCCACCATAATCTTTGAACCTGTCTTGCTCACTGTGTGCAGCCATGTAACTCACGAGTCTTAAACTCTTCTACTTTAATTTTTAATGATGGTGACTGTTCACCTATGATGGTGTCTATGGGGGGGGGGGAGGGGGGGGGAAGTGAGGTCTACCTCTTTATGACCCTCTAGGATCTACCTCCTAGCAATTTATACCTGGCAGACTAATTCTCTCTCTCTCTCTCAACATTAATACTTTCTTCATATTTTGTCTTAAAGCTGTGGATGGAATTGGCTTCAACAGCCTCTTCCTTTAGTGCACTCTACTTGCCAGCTACTCATACTGGGAACGGGAACTTCCTTACATCTCGACTCAATTGTGTGTCCATTGATGTCCCCTTGTCCTAACTCCTTTTAATTAATGTAGGTTTACTTTATCCACTTTTTCTATTCTCCTTCAGACTTGTATATGTAGTGATCATTTCCAATCTTGTTTTTTCTCTCCCCTAAGGTTGTGAGGCCATGTTTCTCAACCTGTCACAGATGAGTTATCTCACTTCCAGTACTAATCATCCATGTATGCTCCAGGTAATCTAGTTGCAAACCTCTGAATTTTGTCAAGTTTGTGTTTATGCTTCATACTATGTAGGTTCCATGATGGTGCTACATACTACAGTAATTGTCTCATCAGGGCCATCAGGAACTTCCGTATCCAGTCAGCGCCTTTCCCTTTATTCTTAATTTTATCTCCATCTTTATAGCCATCTTTTCTGCGAGACTGTGCCAACAGCTTTCAGACAGTCTAGAAGATGCAGTTTACCCAGCCTTCCTCCTCTTGTCTTATTTTAGTGATTCATTGAATTTCATCAAATTTGTCAAGAGATTATTTTCCCTCTCTAAAGCTGGATTGTGCCCATTATAAAATTTACTCCCCCAAATGTTCTACAATCCTTTTCTTAATGACTTTTCAGCATTTTGCATAGAATGCATGTTAATGACACTAGACTTTCTTGTATATATTGGAACTACAATTTACATTTGTCATTTTCCAAATTCTCTCCTGTCTAGTGTAATGTTGAACACTATAGTTAATGCATAACAAAAGATTCCTGCAGCTTCTGTTAGTAACCACGGCAATATTTGGTCTGGTCCTACTAGTTTTGCTACATTCCTCTAAATGTCTTTTTTATCTCTTCTACATAAACTTTAGTTCTGTCTAGCATTGCGTCTGGTCACCTGTCATCACTCCTCCTTCGACGCCAATCTGATTAAGGTTTGTAGGCCTCCTGGAACCTCTTGTTGAGTTATTCATATAATTCTTACTCTCTCTCACTCACTCTCCAAGAGTGACTCTCCGTTTCCCTATAGTCAGATCACATGGTCTCATACCATTGTTTTCCTCCGAATATGGTTATGCTGTTTACCTATGAAGGTGACTGTTTACTTGTAACATTCATAAATTAATCTGGACAGTAAATACACATCTACATGGCAAAATATAAATTTATGCATTAGAGAGATTTTTGTATAATATCAATGGTGGGCACAGACAGAATTCACCAATATTGAGAACTTATCTTTTGATGATTAACACACTGCAAGTGGCTTACTTTCTTATAATGCTGTGCATATTTTCGGCAATAACAGCATCTTCCGTTAGCATCCAGATGTCCCCAGCACCAGTGACGGCTGATCGTCCAAGTCCAAGAAAGAAGAACGATCCCGTGTGGCCACATCGACGGATGCTATTCAACTGAAGAATTGAAGAACTTAATATTAAAAATTACCCAAGCAGAAAAATACATTAAACAAGGCATTACTTTAATTAAAATTGATTAAAAGAAGATCTCAAAGACCAATGCTTGCAGATCTTGAAATATAAACTATTAAATATAAACAAACTGAGGAAAGGATGTGAGCACACCAAATAGACAACTACTACATCATTCATATTTACCAACATAAAAGGTATCATACTAGGCAAACTCAAAATAAGTCCATTTTATAACTGGCCCTTCAATGAAGCAAATGCAATGTTTGCAGCTCTAATTGAAACTCTCCAAAAGACTTCTATGAAAGTGACAAAGATAACAGAAAACAATTTTTCCAGATTTATCATACAACACATGTTACAGGGTGGGGTAAGCCTGTACATCAGTGACTGCACAATACTACAAATGATATAATGGAAGTTCTGATAATCAAAATCCTAAATGTGGTTATTGTCTTTGTATATAAGTCCTCATTAAAGCAGTTTAATGACCAACTACTGAAAATCAAATATTGCCGAGAAAACCTCACAAATTCAAACTGAACTGTTATTTTGCTTGGTGACAAGTTTACATTACCTAAAATAGAAAATGTGGCAAATCACTTTATATTAGAGAGAATCCCAGGAAGTGGTCTCAATGAGCAGTCACATTGTGACTTCTGTTTACCATGTACTGATTCTGGGGATCTATGTCCCCACAGCCCAGCCACTGCCAGGCTTCTTGGTTCATGGTCTGGTCAACTGTTCAATGCAGCTGCTCACAGTCTGATATGAATCACAGCCAGATTGATCAGACATCCTTTATAGATGTTTATCAAGTTCTCTTTTGAACATTGAATGGTTCTTCCTGTTGTTACTTCCTCCATTGTAGTGCTTAGGTAATCAAGTCTAACTGCTCAAGTTAACACTCATTACTTTCTAAATAAACAAACCCAGGACAGTACACAGAAAATCTAGAGATATCAAACTAATCCATTTAAGCTACCACTAAGATTATTGTATTTAAAACAACTAACAATATTATGTTAAATCTCTTCCCTCATGGGAAAAACTTAAAACAAAAACACATCAGTTACAATTTGCCTTCAACCCTCACTTACTGGAAATTCAATTTTTTTCTGGCAGTCTCCCACTCTAACGAGTGCAATAGACTTGTAAGTGAGACAGATGTGGTGCTCTCCAGTTAGTCCTTTGCTGCTACCGAGACTTCTTGGCTGCACTGAAACCAACCAGACGTGTTCTGAAATAAAAGAAGCAAATAAACACCAATATAAAGTACCGTATCATGCTTGTGTTTCGCTTAAAAAACCAGCGTTGAATGTAATGAAATGCCAATTTCAGGGTGCATGTCACGGTGGCTCCCTGAAGCTATTATCAATGATAGTGTACTGTACCACTACTAGGTCACTACATCAGCTGCAGAGTTCTATCACCTACTGGAGGCCAAAGCCAGAACCTGGCCCTCCAACAGAAGTGCAGGGAATGGTGACATTTATATATTTATTTATGCCACCCAGGAAAGGTACCCAGAAAGCCAGCGAGACAAAACAGACTACTGCTCTCTTCAAATGAGATCGCAGCCTCTAAACTGAGAAAAAAAATCCCCAAACAATGTAAACAAACTATCAAAATCTCTTGAAACTAGTGAAAGTTTGTTCATCCCACCTCCCCAATTCATTTAGGGGGAGGGGAGACGGTAGCTTCCAGTCGACCACCATCAGTTCTTGGTAATGTAACCAACACATGACTTGATAACTGCCCAGGACAGACCGAAATGTCATCATTTCTCCATCTTCTGATGTGTGGTTCAGTCATCATAGCACTGTATCAGTGTAGTAGCTTCAGGGAACCACAAGTGCCTTCCCTCAGAAAAATAGCAGTAGCAGACAGGCAATCATTGAGAGGCACAAAAAGAAAGACCCAGAGAAATGCCTACAGTATGGTTAACATCCCATGAGCAGCAAGGGGATCCCCTCAAAGATCAGTTCTTTCACATACAATCTTGGAATGATATCTAGGTGAAAATAGTGGTGTTGAGGGAATAGATGGAGGTTGCTGCTTGAAGCTGAAATGTTGAGGGTCCAGGGTTAAATGAATGGGGGAATAAAAGCTTCAGTTCAAGCTCTTGACAGATCTGCTTGATACCGGCATGATGGGATTCTGGGAGTTGTTCTACTCCCCAAGCCTGACCCGAGGCCAGGCTTGACTTGTGAGAGCTTGGTCCAACAAGTTGCTTGGAGCGACCCGCAGGCCCACATATCCACCATAGCCCAGTTGGTCCAGCACTTCTTTAAGAGAAACTAGATAGTTTTCTTCAAGATGTCCACGGTTGTTCCGGCAGTATTTCTTGTACTCGCTGGGAGGGTGTTAAACAACCGTGGACCTCTGATGTTTATACAGCGTTCTCTGATTGTGCCTATAGCACCTCTGCTCTTGAATAATTCTATTTTAAGCTCTCTCAAAAGTCTCCAAGTGTTTCAAACCATTTAAGTTTTGAAAATAGTAATCTCTAAAAAAATAGATCATACCTCTGAATGCAAAAATCTGGGTTTTTTCCCACACACAACTGGTGCTGGTGCTAGTACAAGCTGCCTTATGTTGAGGCAGTTCTGAGGATCAATGTCCCCTCAGCTTAGTATCAGAGTATAGTATCAGAGTACAGTACCAGATCAAATCAGGCCTCCTAGTTGGTGGGTTTGTCAACTAAGTTATTAGATGCCACTGTTTGCAGTTTGATATATAAACGACAACCAGATTGATCAAGTATTTTTTTGTGTTAGTGCACAACCGTACTCCACCCTAGATAGCACATTTCTTTAAAAGAATTTGTTTGCCATATCTTGTTTGAAAGGTTCTTGCTATCCAGTCTCATTTTTCTTGCAATTGTTACAACTACTTTTATTGTGTTCTTTAAAAGTAGGGGTCTTCCGACATGATTTCTCCAAAACATTTAATACTGCCTTTTCTTTCTATAGTGCAATTTGACTTTTATTTGTGGTTTCCAATATTTACATTTTAATTTTTACCATCAAGGAGGAGCGGAAACTTGTCTTCACCTGGATTGTACCTGGATTGTACCTGGATTAGATTCTGGGAGTTCCACTCATAGCCCAGCCCCTGGACAAGGCTCGACTTGCGAGAGCTTGGTCCAATTGGTTGTTACTTGGAGCAGCCTGCATGCCCACGTATACACTACAGCCCAGTTGGTCAGTTATTTCTTGTAGAAAAATGTCCAGTTTTTTCCTTTAAGGCTTTCCCTTTTGTTCCAGCAACATTTCTTATACTTACTGGGAGGATATTTAACAACTGAACATTTTGTTTTCTGTGATCAATTGAATGACCTGATTTACATCAGTTAAGAGATTTGCAGTGTCCCTTATATTGACTACACTCAAAAAGCCTAGTATAGTCTGCAAAAGAATGATATAGTGCTAATGGTCTAAAATTTTTGGCATCTACTTTATTATCCCCCCTTGTGGCATGGTGGTTATTTTGTGTTTCATGGATATCAGAACTAGTTCTTACGTGGATTTCTAGATACGTAGCTGTCGGATAAAATCAAATCTAACTTTAGTGAGAAGTGTGAAAGATAGAACTCGCTTGGGGATCTATATAGGCCATGTAATTGTATCAGACTAAAGAGTGGAACTCACTTGGGAATATGTAACAGCAGCAGCCTGAAGGATGGAACTCGCTTAGGGATCTATAATAGTACCAGCCTGCAGGATGAAACTTAGTAAAAAAAAAAACCTATATTAAGGAATTATAATAAAAGCAGCGACATACCATACATTTTCCTAGACTGTCCATCGGCACCAGTCACATGCATATGATGGTGGAGTAAGCCCAGCCAGTCATTCAACTCGGCGTCGGATTCAGCTGCCATGCATACAGAGTCGTGATTTGAGTACAGGGCAATGACATGGCTGTGTTTAGGGTCCTTCTTGCGATTAATGCTAAAACAAGTACGAAGGATAATTGGCCTGCAAGTAAACAAAATAAAGTCAATGAAGAAGAGCAGTTACATAATGTTTAAATTTTGTTTACAATTTATAAAAACTAAATGAAACTACTGTACTATAAGATACACTTTTCCACTTGCTGATATTACAAAAATTTATTGATGCCAAAAGTGATAATCTAAATTAGTGACACGATAAAGGGATGGTTAAAATTTAAAACTATTCAACTGTCACATCATAACAATTAAGGAAAAGGTGCAATTGGAACCGAACTTTAGATGCACATACTCCAGCTCGAGGACTCTTTGGAGGGATTGCTTAAATTGAGAGAGAATTCTATCATCAAAGGCTCAAGATGCTCCCGCTACACACAGGGCATAACTAGTCAGCCTCTCACAATGTTCAAGAGAACTTGATAAACACCTCCAAAGGATACCTGGATTGTACCTGGATGGGGTTCTAGGTGTTGTTCTACTCCCCTAGTGCAGCTCGGGGCCAGGCTTGACTTGTGAGAGCTTGGTCCAAACAGGCTGCTTGGAACAGCCCGCAGCCCCACATATCCACCCACCACAGTCCGGTTGGTCCGGTACTGCTTTAAGAAACCTACGTATCTAGTTTTCTCTTGAAGATGTCCACGTTTGTGCTGGTAATATTTCTTATACTCACTGGGAATACGTTGACCAACCGTGGACCTCTGATGTTTATACAGTGTTCACTGATTGTGCCTATGGAACCTCTGCTGTTAACTGGTTGTATTCTGCATTTCCTTACCTATTGTTCTCTCCAGTATGTTGTTATTTTACTGTGTAGATTTGGGACCTGACCTTCTAGTATTTACCATGTGTATATTATAGGACCTCTCTCTTGTCTTGTTTCTAGGGAGGACATTGGGAGAGCTTTGAGATGATCACAATAATTTATGAGATTAAAGATCTGGCAAGTCAGACATTTGTACCAATGCTTAATTTCTGGGAATGCCACAGAGTGGCCTGCAGAAAAGGGATTTTCATTACAATGCTTTATGACTAAAACCACCGTGTTAATTATTATTACTACTTATGTCTGTCACTACCCACTCGCCACATCTATTCATACCTACCTATCCAACAGGACTGCCTCTAATTTTTTTCCAATAAGATAAGATTTTTTTTTAGATAAGATCTAAATTTAACATTTACACGTTTTGTCACAAAAATATGTTTTGAGCAGTCCTACCCCTTCTAGTTTGCTACTTAAAAAATACAAAAAGAGGTTGCAATATCCTTTGTAAATACTCACTTCTTTGGCTGAGCACCTGCACGGAATTTCCTCTCGTTGTCGTAGTACTCCAAACGTGCTGGGTAGTCAGGCCCAGTTTCACGCCGCAGAACAAAAAACTTTTTTTTCATAGTCTGCGGAAGAAAAGGTAATACAGTATTAGTTTAAAATCATCAAAATTAAATATTATATTTATACTGTACTCACATCTCAAATAGAAACAAAACAGATATGGGTCAATTGTGTAAGTGTTGTTAAGAAAGGTAGTGTAACCCCAGACTGGAATACCTAATGATATTAGAGTACGATGATTAAGAAGTACAGTGTTATTCGTGTATGGTGGTTGTGGAGTACAGCGTGCTGTAATGAAGAAAACCTAAAGTACCAAGTACAGTTTGGTATAATGAGCTCCTGGAATGTAATAAGTCGGAGGAAAAGGAGCAATGGAAGTTGTGTTTGAAGAATAGTAATAGTGATGGTTGTGGCAGTGTTAGTGGCTGCAAGCAGTAGTGATTGGTGCAGGCAGGTTTTGTGCTTGTGGTGGTTACACTGTGATTAAGTGTGGGCAATTTCAGTGGTTGAAGCAGTTGTAATTGCAGTGGATGTGATGATAATTGTGGTACATAGTGGTGATTTTAATCACGTGATAAGGCCAAAGAAAATAGCAGTACTGTATTATCACAGAAAGCAACAATACTGTATGTGTAAGGAACTCAACTTGCCTAACAGTTGTTGGTTCAGGGGATCAACATTTCCCAGGCCCAGTCTCTGACCTCGTTGGTGGTCACCAACGGTCACCTTGGTGGTCTGGTCACCAAGGCTGCATGATGCAGCTGTTCACAGCCTGAGTTATGAATCACACCCGCATTGATCAGGTATCCTTTTGGGGATCGAGATGTGTATAAAGTTCTCTCTCAAACACCCCCATGACAGGTCAGCCAGTTATGACCAATATATGTAGAGGGAGAGTCTTGTATATGACCAATGGAGAGAAATCAAACCTTATATAACAATAGGAAGTAGAAGAGGCTGCCGGAGAACTTTGTCACCACAAACTTTTTTAAATAAAACACTCAGAGGCCAGAAAGCTTCCGAAAAGATGGAAAAAAAGGAAACGCATAACTGCGAATAGTGCAGCTGAACCAATTTTCACAAGATGGGGGCTCCCAGAATAAATGAAAAAATTACACACACACACACACACACATATATACAATAATATAAATAATAAGAAAATAGTAATACTAAAGGTTAATGATGTACATTACATAATGATGTAGATCTAAGGAATACAATAAAATTAGAATCCGGAACTGCCCCATAAATGGCTGACCCCACACAGTGTTCAAGAGAACTCGATAAACACCTCGAAAGGATATCTGATCAACCAGGCTGTGATTCATACGTCAGACTGCAAGCAACCACATCCAACAACCTGGTTGACCAGACCACCAACCAGGAGTCCTGATCAGAGACCGGGCCACGGGGACCTTGAACCTCGGAACCACCGCTAAATATTCAGAGTAGGCCAAGTTCTTCAGAATGAGGATGTAAACTTGAAAACATTTGCAGATCCGTATGGATTATTAGTTGACCCAACTGTGCACTTCACGAGATGAATTTGCAAGACATGAAGCGGCTACAAAGGAAATGCTACCAGATGTTGATTAAAAGGCAGTTCAAACTCGCAAATGTATCAGAAAGTAGGTACTCAATGACGGAGATGCACCAGAAGCAGATCAGAATGCCAGAGATAAATTTCTTATCACCACCTTTTATACAATTGTTAACAAGCTTGAAACTGAGATGAGGAGAGGGGAGAGATATACAACGAAGTTTTTTTTTTTTTTTAAGTGATGTGATACATAACATCACTTCGTCTACCGAAATTGAAAGGTTCTCTCAGTGTTGTCAAAAACCGATTCATACTTACCCAGAGGACTTTTAACACCAATTTCTCAGCTGAACTTCAACAGTTGCACCTGCTTCACACATAAATGTGCATCATAAGTTCAGTGCAACAAAATTTAAAAACCAAGATCCAGCCATGCTGAACTTTATAAAATAACTGTAGAAGGTAATATTGAATGTACCTTTACACATTTAGGACATTTGGTTTTGAACATTTGTAACATTAATGGTCACAAATTGCTCAGATGTGCATTCATTTTCTCAGTTGAAGTATATTGATAATCCCAACAGAACAACTATGCAGCAAGGCAGGTTGGATGCCTTATCTCTACCAAATATAGAAGCAGATGTGTTACGTAAGATTACTTTAGAGGATCTGATCAAAGACTTTGTAATTAGAAAAAGCAGGAGAAAACTTTTCATATATAAATAAAGTGGAAGTATACAAAATAAACATTAATGTCCATCTTACTCTAAGTTTTGTTTCATTTCAAAAAAATTTGAATGTTTTTTAAATATTTTAAATATATTTCTCAAATTTTGGAGAAATTGCTGAACTGGAGATCTTGCAAAGATCCTTTACTGCTAGAATCCACTCTATAAAACATCTAAATTATTTTGGCTGATTAAAAATTCTAAATCTGTATTCTCTAGAGTGCAGGCAAGAGATGCTTAATAATTTACATTTGGAAAACATTAGAGGGACTGGTTCCAAATCTGTACATGGAAATAACATCACATGAAACCAGGAGGCATGGCAGGATGTGCAAAATAGCCCCATTGAAATGCAGAGGTGCAATAAGCACGCTAAGAGAGAGAACTATCAACATCAAAGGCCCAAGACTTTTCAACACTCCCGCTACACGTAAGGGTCTTAACTGGCCGGCCTCTCACAGGGTTCAAGAGAGAACATGATAAACACCTCCAAAGGATACCTGATCAACCAGGCTGTGATTCATGCACATGCCAGGCTGCATCCAACAGCAGACCTTTTGATACAGGAACTTTACAAACATCCTGTTAAGTTCCAACTGGCCAGTGAGAAAACACTACCCCACACATGGGGAGAGACTGGCCAGTGAGACAACACTATCCCTCACAGGGAGAGAGACTGGCCAGTGAGACAACACTATCCCTCACAGGGAGAGAGACTGGCCAGTGAGACAACACTATCCCTCACAGGGAGAGAGACAGGCCAGTGAGACAACACTATCCCTCACAGGGAGAGAGACTGGCCAGGGAGACAACACTATCCCTCACAGGGAGAGAGACTGGCCAGGGAGACAACACTATCCCTCACAGGGAGAGAGACTGCATCCAACAGCCTGGTTGACCAGACGACCAATCGGGAGACCTGGTCGGAGACCGGGCTGGGGGAGACATTGATCCCTGGAACCTCCACAAGGTAATTAGGTAAGTAACCTCCCCCTTTCCCCCCCCTCTTCTCTCCACACATCCCTCTTCTCCTATTTCTCTCCCCCACCTCCATTCCTCCCTCTTCTCTCACCACATTGCCCCTCTCCCAATCCTCTCCCACCCCTTCATCTCCACAATTTTCCCTCTTCTTCCTACTCTCTCCCACACCCAGCCCTAGTGACCAACCACTTGGGTTAGATGGTAGAGCGATGGTCTCGCTTCATGCAGGTCAGCATTTAATCCCCGAACTCAACAAACACCTTCAAAGGATACCTGATCAACCAGGCTGCGACTCATATGTCCGGCTGTGAGCAGCCGCATCGAACAGCCTGACTGATCAAACCAGCAACCAGAATGCTTGGTCAGAGAATGGGGTGAAGGGACCCTGATCCCCAAAATCATCAACAGGTAGTCCAGGTGGTTGGGCACCATTCCTTCCCCCCATTCCATCCTAAAACCTTATCCTGATTCCATCCAAGTGCTATATAGTCTCAATGGCTTGGTGCATTCCCCCGATAGTTCCCTTCCCTTTTAACTCACCCCATCTCCCTGCCCCCCCCTCCCCTCTTTTTCCCCTTCTCTCCCTCTCCCACTTCCCCAACTGGCCTCCAATCTCTCATATGTACACACTAAGAGGGGGTACTCAGTAGTGCCTGGGATGTGTCACTCTCTCCCCACCCCCATTATACCCCATTTTTTCCTCTCTTCCCCTCCCTTCTTTCCAGCCCCCTCTCTTCCTCCTTCCCTCTTTCCAGCCACCCTCCCCTCTCTTTCCTCTCATCTCCCTACTATCCCCTCGTCCTCTCTCTTCTCCCTGCCCTTCCCCTCTCCCCTCCAATCTGGAAGAGACAGACAGACATTTCCATTTACATATAGAAGGAATACTCAGCTGCACCTGGGTCTCTTTACCCCATCTCTCCCTTTACCCCCTTGTCCCCATCCCTTTGGTCCCCCCTTTGTTCCTTCCCCCTTCCTAACCCTACTTACCCCCCTCTCCTCTCCTCTTATCCCAGGAAATTTATTAAGGAGCATTGAAAGAACTGTTTGTGTATCAGAAACCATTACTAGAAACTCTAAGGTAATCACACCAAATATTTCACACTTAACTCCATGAAAGTCGCATATAGAGGTCTCTATTTTGGCCTCTACTTTAAATAAATCGTGCATAACACGACTTAAAAAAATATTAAAAGCTAGATAAATATAAAATCTTAAGTATTTATGGAAAGAACCCAAGTCTTGTGTTGTTATAGTGATAAATGTCAATTGAGACACCTAATTGACTTGGGATTGCCTCTTGTGTCAAGTGACATGGGCTCTTGTCTACGGGTTGAGAGAACTACAAATAATGACTGGAAAAAGACTGTGTACAAGGACATCCTCTTTAAATTAAGATAAAACAACAACACTGATGCAAACTGGAAACTCATATAATTTAAGAAACACACACAGAAATGTTCATACCCCGTATGGGTGGTCAATTATTGGAACGCACTTGAAGCAGATATGACAGAACATGAATATCAAATTAAAAATATATAAAAAAAAAAAGCCGCGCCAGATACAAAAGGGCCTTGTAGGCGGAGCATAAAGAGTCACTGCTACACAAGTACTAAGGAAAGCAAGGAAAGTCGAGAGAAGGGCTACAGGTATACAATAAAAACACTTTCAACCGTAGTTAAAATGTTTTAAAATATCTCGAAGAGTAAAAGCCTCCCAACCCTCTTGACAGACTAATAGACAGGGTGTGGCCACGAGAAACCCGCCTTACATCGACCTGATATTGGATCGAAATTAAGAAACTCACACACAATAGTGTAGCCAACTTTTAAAATGGTAAATCACCATCGTTCCAAACATATAGATTTTTTTTGAATGAAGATAAGAGTTGTAAATGTTGAAGTAGCATTGGGCGCGTGTAGGCGTGGAGGAGACGAGTGTAAACAGAGAGGCCCACACGCTGCCAGGTGCACGATACTATTCTGGGCGCAGCCACAACAGATCAATGCTGCTGCTGCTGCTGCTGCTGCTGCTGCTGCTGCTGACCCACAAACACAACTACGCAACGTGGACCCCCCTCCACCTTACTTGCCTCTATCATCACCCTCTACTATACTTCATAATGGTCAACACTCATCCATGCCCTTATAATCCAAAAATAAAAGTCCCCCCAAAATATTTAAGAGCTCAAAAATCAATCTCACACACACACACACACACACACACACACACCACACACACACACACACTTTTCACAGTAAATAGGATTAAGCATGTCACTGGTTTGAATACTTTTCAATTGATTGACTAGGGAGGGGGATACTTGGTTGTGCTCTCTTTTTCCCATCTTTCCCCTCTCCTTTCCACTCCACCTTTCTCCCTCCCCCTTTCATGCCTCTCCTCACCTCTTCCTTCCTTCTGCCCCCCCCCCTCCCCTCACTCTTTCCATCCCCCTCTCCCAGCAGCATCACCATTCACCCAGCAAAAAAAAAAATGGGTGAGGCTAGCTCCAAGCGCCTAGCCTCAACTTTGCAGGGTGAATGGTCTTAGGTATGGGATAAACAACCCGGTCGAGTATTCTATTGGTCCTAATAAGACGGGGCCCGTGTTCATTATATCTGTATATATCTATATCTAATTACACACACGTACAAGATATTGTTCACTTTATAACTTACAAATCACTGAATTTTCTAATTATACCTCAAATAGTTTGTAAATGTTAAGACGGGGATGAAACGCTATGCATGCTTGTGGCTTGGGAAATAAACAAAGTCTATGCACCACCAATCCTGAAATATTATTTGCAATCATTAAGAGTGGAAGTCATGCAAAGAAGTGCATCCCTGTTAGCAAGTGGAATGCAGTGAATGAAGAGGTGGTTGCAGTTCTATTCCATCCACAACTTTAACTTTGTTCCATCATATTTTGTCTTAAAGTTAAGAGATACAGTTAGCGCGCCAGTTAAAGGGCTTATCGACGGGGCATAAAGAGACAGATCTCACTCTCCCGTAGTCACTGATAGGCCAGGATCGTCAGTCGTTTCAAAGCGTTATATGACAAAGAGTGCTGGGAAGACGGGACACCGCGAGCGTAGCTCTCATCCTGTAACCACACTTAGGTAATTACAGGTAAGCACATCGAAATGTTATTTGGTAGAGACTATAATTAACAAGTCACTACAGTTCACACGAACTGCTCCACATGCACAGATATGTAAGGTGGTAGTAGCGTCACGTGTATAGTATGGTAGTCGCGTGCATGGTGGTAGCCGCGTGCATGGTGGTAGCCGCGTGCATGGTGGTAGCACGTGTATGGCGAGATTGTCACGTGCATGGTAACGAGTGTCACGTGTACAGCACTGGTGTCACATGTATACAAGTTTCAGGTTTACGGAGGTACCAAAGGTCAGGATACCAACGCGGTCACCCCACCAATTACTGGCCAGACCCAACGAAGGGGAAACGAGCGACCCAGAGCCTCACTTGTACAAAAGTTCAAAAAAGTTAAAAAAAAAAAAAAAAAAAAAAAAAAACACCCACATTTAAAAGTTGTAAATTTAATATCGTTAATCATTGTGATCAACAACAAAATTAACTAGCGCAGTGACAACAGTTCCCAGGATATTGTTGCCACAATCTTATCCACAACTTTGATAACAAAAATATAAAAAAAAGTTAAGGTTGAGAGGTAATTAGCGCGCCAGGTAATAAACTACTTGGGAGGCGGGGCGTAGTTATAGTTAAGAACTGATAAGGACCACTTAACCGTTCCCCAGACATAACTCGACGTCTCCAACTCTCCTACGATGCCTTAATTATGCCATAAGAGTCGACACATTCCTTGCACAACCGCCAGTCGAGTCCTTTAAGCGTAGAGCCAATACACAATGCTCTTTTCAAAATATCAAGTAAAACTATTTTTAATACAAGGAAATGTGGGATAAATAACACACCACCACCACCACTGGTGCAACTGTAGGGACTCATAGCCTCGGAGAAGAGAATACAGAGTATTCAGAGAAAAACTCACTGTTTGAATATGTACAAGTATGCATGCATGCACTCGCCTAGTTGTGCTTGCATGGGTTGAGCTTTGGCTCATTGGTCATGTATGTATGTGTGTATACAAGCATGTATGCATGCATGTGTGTGTATATATATTATATATATAGGTAAAGTGAGTACAATGTACTTGTATATCGTAAGCCGCTATCAGCGAGGCGTCTGTCAGCGACCATCCTCCATGGCAGTCTATCAGCTGTCGCCAGAAATGTTCAAGAGAAACTTGAATTCAAGTTCCGGTAGTCGCATGGTGTAAAAACTAGAACTATTCTAAATTTGCCATTTGATCCGCACACTGTTCATTCCTATTTAACTGGATTTGTGTGTGTGTGTGGTTGGTGTGTGGTTGGTGTGTGGTTGGTGTGTGGTTGGTGTGTGTGTGGTGTGTGTGTGGTGTGTGTGTGTCTGTGTGTGTGTCTGTGTGTGTGTCTGTGTGTGTGTCTGTGTGTGTGTCTGTGTGTGTGTCTGTGTGTGTGTCTGTGTGTGTGTCTGTGTGTGTGTCTGTGTGTGTGTCTGTGTGTGTGTCTGTGTGTGTGTCTGTGTGTGTGTCTGTGTGTGTGTCTGTGTGTGTGTCTGTGTGTGTGTCTGTGTGTGTGTCTGTGTCTGTGTCTGTGTCTGTGTCTGTGTCTGTGTCTGTGTCTGTGTCTGTGTCTGTGTCTGTGTCTGTGTCTGTGTCTGTGTCTGTGTCTGTGTGTGTGTCTGTGTGTGTGTCTGTGTGTGTGTGTCTGTGTGTGTGTCTGTGTGTGTGTCTGTGTGTGTGTCTGTGTGTGTGTCTGTGTGTGTGTCTGTGTGTGTGTCTGTGTGTGTGTCTGTGTGTGTGTCTGTGTGTGTGTCTGTGTGTGTGTCTGTGTGTGTGTCTGTGTGTGTGTCTGTGTGTGTGTCTGTGTGTGTGTCTGTGTGTGTGTCTGTGTGTGTGTCTGTGTGTGTCTGTGTGTGTGTCTGTGTGTGTGTCTGTGTGTGTGTCTGTGTGTGTGTCTGTGTGTGTGTCTGTGTGTGTGTCTGTGTGTCTGTCTGTCTGTCTGTCTGTCTGTGTAAATCCTGTTTTAACATTCGAACACGAGCCTAACCTTCTAGCCGATTGGAAACAGGTTTGCGGGCCCACCCATCAACAGTGATTAGCCATCCTTACCAATATTTACGACAAGGCTATTACAGTAGATGCCTACGCTAATCACAGACCAGGGGCCAGATTCACGAAAGCACTTACGCAAGCACTTATGAACGCGTACATCTTTCCTCAATCTTTGACGGCTTTGGTTACATTTATTAAACAGTTTACAAGCATGAAAACTTCCCATTCAACTATTGTTATTGTTATAAACAGCCTCCTGGTGCTACGGAGCTCTATTAACTGTTTAATAATTGGAAACAAAGCCGCCAAAGATTGAGAAAAGATGTACAGGTTCGTAAGTGCTTTCGTGAACCCGGCCCCAGACCGGGTGCACAGCCGTAAGAGTGCACGTGCACTCCTCGCCTAGTAAGACAACACCACCCACCAACATCCTGTACACCAAGACTTTCCATTCATAAAACCTTAACCGGCACGTCATTGATGGCGCGTCACAAAATCCCTCAACGGGGCTCTGACTGTATGTAGTACACTAACACGACTTACACGTGTACTAGTTGACAACTGGTGGTGAGGGTACGAGTCCACAGCACCTAGTACCCTTCACGACCTGAGATCATGCAAACTATTCCCATAATAATCACTAGCGAGGGCGTAAGTGATTATAGATCCACATCTGTGCATCTGTAGAGACATAACCCTTGCACACCTGGTTAGGCTAGGCTAGGTTATAACCCATGCACACCTGATCACAAGGAGAGACATCAAGAGGGCTAACAATGACTTCATAACTACTCCACACTCACACGGCTTCCAGAGTAAAATCTCAGATCACTGTCTCTACCTCTTACACCAACTAGAGAATAATGGTGAGATTATGCAGTGCTACAAGGTACCACATACCTGTCATTCCTCCCCCCCCCCCACCACCGTCCCATCCCAAATCCTTATCCTGACCCCTTCCAAGTGCTATATAGTCGTAATGGCTTGGCGCTTTACCCTAATAATTCACTCCCTCCCTGTATGTCACACAGCATCAGCGCCAACAATTTAGCCTGTTCTCTCAGCGTGGGAGAACTAGCGAGAACAGCGTCGGAGAACTAGAGAACAGTTCTCTCAGCGTGGGAGAACTAGTGAGAACTTATCATTGCACAAAGGAAAGCATGGACCTCAACACATTGATTCAGGGAGTCTTAAAGCTCTTCTAAGGTCGTTGGTTGCTTCACATTCCAGGAGATAGTGAAGTAGTGGCTTTTCTGTGATTGTTTGGCAGAAGATGCATTCCCACTCTGGTTGATTGTTGCCACCGGAGGCGGCTAGTTTATTCTGCACGCCATACTCATCCTGTGAGCGGTAGCGCAAAAAGGATTACAGAAGGCACAAAGTCTATCAGACCTCAACGGAGATTATTACAATAACAATTCTATCCGTCATATCTTATAATTACAATGTCAGCTAGTTACAGAGAATGTTCTATTTTAAAGCTATATATTTACAGTTAATCATTATACATTAATGGTAGGTCTTATCGCTAATACATAATTGTTTGACCAATGGAGATATTACAGTCATAGGGGAGCTGTTGTTTGTTATTATTTGTCTTCACAATACACTACTTGTTTCCTAATCTCATATGTCGTTTTTTCTAATGGAAGCGAAATGTGGATACAGTGCAAGGCTTTCAGGTATTCCATCCTTAGTAATAAGATTATTTGCCATTTCATACAACCTGAGATTAGATTTATCTCGAAATGGCTCAATTTTACTGCAGTCCAAGATAAAATGTTCGAGTGTGTGTGTGTCCCTGTCTTTGTCCACATACACTTTATTTCATCTAGATCCCTATACAAACCGAACTGCCAGAGATACTTGTAGCAAAGTCTCATTCGAGCTGTGACAACGTCTGTTAGTCTACTGATGTTACTTGCCCCATACACATGTTTTACTTGACACATTTAATTATGGTGAACAATGTACCTGCTAATTCCAATTTGCACTGTTCTACTTTCTTCAAATTCATCCAGGAGTTCTCGCCTAATGACACTTTTAAGGGACCTATTTGATAACTCAAGATTCTGTTCAATACTGTCTTTATTTACTGCAGCCTTAGCAAGGGCGTCAACTTTATCATGTTCCTGCAGGCCAATGTGAGAAGGAATCCACAACATTTTTATATTTACCCTCTTGCTAAGTATGCTTATATATCTATGTCTGGCTTCTGATACAAGCACGGTATTACTTGATTGCAAACTATTTATTGCTAATAATGAGGAAAGAGATTCAGAAATAATTAAGTTTCTACTTCAGTGTTGTCAATAATTTCGAGTGCTACGAGTATTGCTACCAACTCAGCTTGCATAGTGGATGCCCAGTTACTAACTCTTATATTCCTTTGAATTTTACTGCCATCGGGCTGATGAGCAATAACAGCACTTCCTGCCCTCCCTGTAGCTGTATTGAGTGATCCGTCAGTGTATATGGTCTGTGTGATATTGTTTTTAGTTTGTATAATGTGAATGTGTTCTATGGTGCTTAATTTAGCAGCAAGCTGAGCATGAGGGTTGTTTGTGATTAGTTTCTTGATGGGGGTATGCAGGGGTCAGGATGTCAAAAGGTATTATCTGCCAGGGTGGAAGGAAGTGCTGTACTTGTCCATCTGTACATACATCGTACAGTCCCATCATTGTAATGTGTGGCTGTTCTTTGAATCCATTTAGACTCGCTGGTTCCATTACGTATGTGTTTTAACAGTTCAACTGACACAATGTTGCTTTTGTTATCACGCAGAAGCTTTAGTCCCATCATAAGATTGATTTCAAAAATTCCATCTTGAATGCTATGTATACTTAATTCTTTTAGCATAATAAGAATTTTGGTAGTTCTAGGACAGCCAAGTATAATTCCGAGTGCTTCATTTTGCATTTTTTTCCAGTCTATCAATACTTTTGTCATTTTGCAGGACTAAAGCTGGTGCATGATGGACAGTCTACCGGAAACCTTATATATGCTAAGTACATCATTTTTGCTATTCTAATACTGACACCGTATTTAGGGCTCTCTGGGCTCGCTAATTTCCCAGTTGCATCTGTAACCTAGACGTAGTCTATATAACCGAACTACTATTTCCTTGTATATATATCCTTGTGGGATATTTAACATTTCCAACTTGGTGGCCTGAAGATACCATAGTGCAGAGGGGGAACCTTCTGCTACTCTCTGTAGATGGGCTTTGTTGATGTGTGCGAGTTTTTTGGTGATGACTGTTTTTATGTACTCTAGGCTGGGTTCGATTCTTTTTGTGGAGCACTGGATGATGAGTTGCCAATTTAGGAGTTTCATCGGCTCTCTCGTTTAATGGGATTACGACATGGGATGGGATCCAGTTTAGGGTGATGTTAAGTCCTCTGCCCTTAGTAGTAGCTTCTTGTTTAAGATTTGCTACTTGGAACAAACAGTTCCAAGTAGCACGGGCTATGGTGAGCCCGTAGTGGACTTACCTGGCACAAGAGCGGTGCTGTAAGTTAGCGGGGCCTTAGCAGCTACTAGTACTATCGATGCAGTATTCACCTAGTTGTGTTTGCGGGGGTTGAGCTTTGCTCTTTCCGCCTTCCTCTCAACTGTCAATCAACTGTTTACTACTTATTTTTTCTCCACACCACACCACACACACACACACACACACACACCACACCCCACACACACACACCCCCACACACACACCACACACACACACACACACACACACACACACACACACACACACACACACACACACACACACACACACACACACACACACCAGGAAGCAGCCCATGATAGCTGACTAACTTCCAGGTACCTATTTACTGCTAGGTAACAAGGGCATTCAGGGTGAAAGAAACTTTGCCCATTTGATGATGACAATCGACTTGAGAATGGTCCAGGACGGACCGAAACGTCGTCGTCCCTTCAATTTCTAGTGTGTGGTCTGGTCAACATACTTCAGCCACGTTATTGTGACTCATCGCCTGCATTTGCCCATTTGTTTCTGCCTGGTGCGGGAATCGAACCCGCGTCACAGAATTACGAGTCCTACGCGCTATCCACCAGGCCCCCATGACATTTCTATATAGCAGTATATATGTTACACAGTGTTCCCATACACTATCATCGTGCAGAAAGTATAACATTTCCTTCTCCGCTCTTCTAGACATCCCAATACACCAACACTCAAACAAGATGTTAGTCACACCTCGATCTCTTCCACTAACTGCACTATGAAACATGATTCAATTTTTCCCCATCGACCAAACTATGCATTACGCCTCAACAAAATACAGTAGAGTAGACCCCAGCAGCCAACCACACAAAATACTGGCACACCACCAAAATCTGATACTGTTAAAACAACGTCCATCAACCACGTCCCACCACCAGTCCCAACCTACCGCTCCCAACACAACATCAACGCTAATCTTGCCAGCAACACCGCCACAACACATTACAACTCTACAACTTATAACAAGGAACCTTCAAGAGCAGCAGACGCATTAGTCTTCACAAAACGACCAGAAAATGGAAAACTATTTACGATAAATTAAATAAAAAGGGGGGAGGGCCGGGCTCCACAAAGAGTATAGCCGAGGTAAATTTCCCAATCTGGTTAACTGGTACATTAGCGTGTGGATAATTAATTAATTTACCTGTGACCAGTCGAGTAGCACCCTAATTTGGGACGATTGGGAAGTCACTTCAAGAGAGAACTGGATAAGCACCTCCAAAGGATACCTGATCAACCAGGCTGTCACTCATACGTCAGGCTGCGACAGTCGCGTCCAACAGCCTGGTTGATCAGTCCAGCAACCAGGAGGCCTGGTCGACGACCGGGCCGCGGGGACGCTAAGCCCCGGAAGCACCTCAAGGTAAGGAGAGGCATCACTCATTCAGATGCAGGCGATAAGTTACAATAACGTGGCTAAATTATGTTGACCAGACCACACACTAGAAGGTGAAGGGACGACGACGTTTCGGTCCGTCCTGGTCCATTCTCAAGTCGATTGTGGAATGGTCCAGGACGGACCGAAACGTCAACGTCCCTTCACCTTCTAGTGTGTGGGCTGGTCAACATTCGGACGCAGTTCTCGCTCATTTATTCAGCATCAAGGTTGCAACCCCCTGGTATAATTTATGAAGATGAACTCGCTATAAGCACATGGTAATCTTTACAAAGATATATGCATCTCTCTGCTTCATCCTCTTAAACCCTTGCCCACCCTAAGGTCAGCTAATTTTGTCTTCCCTAAATATAATGTCTTGAGTAGCACTTTGTTTTGCATTACTGTCAAACCAGTTTGTTAGAAAACTTACTAATCACCACCTCACTCTGCTTGTTACTTCTTTGATGGACATTTGATGGTTTATCTCACCATACACACACTTAAATGCCTTTCTGAGGTACGAGTATTTAACACTTAAGTTCCGATTTTCTACTGTCGCTCTGATGACTTTGTCGTAGTGGGTTGAGGGCTCCGCAAGACGTGATATGTCTGTTGTAAATCATAACATTGGATCCCCTTCCCCAATCCCCTTTATTAAAATTTTAAACGGATTCTAAATCCCTCTCAAATGATTAAATAGTATGTGATACTAGTTGTGTGCCGGTTTTAGTGTCTCAGGAGGCTAGGAAGTATATAAGCTTACACACACAAACCACAATAGCGTGATGCATCAAATGAACAAATCCACAAGGGCCTAAGGCAGCGTCTGGGATCAATCCCGGCTGTAAGTTCGAACCCTCATCACGGCCCTTGTGGATTTGTTCATTTATATAAGCTTTCTCTCCCAATTTCGCACAACACCGGCGCCCTGCTGGTGTTCTTGCATTTCTTTGCGAATATACAGCTCCAGGAGTCGGGTCCCGGGGCGTCACAGGAATTTTGTGGAGTGCGTCTGTCTGTGTTGTGTTTGTGTTACTGTCCGATATTTTGTTTGCAGTGTGAGGATTGTACATGAACTGTGCAATCCTCACCCTGAACTGTGAGGATTAAGGTGGAGTAACGTGCCATAGGTAAAGAACACGGAACATCAGAAGTCCACGGTTGCTTAACATCCTTCCAGCAAGTATTAGAAATATTGCCGGAACAAAAGGGGAAAACACTAAAGAAAAAGCTGGATAGATTTCTGCAATTAGTGCCGGACCAACCGGGCGGTAGTGTATACAAGGACCCGCGGACAGCTCCAAGCAACAGCCTGTTGGACCAAGCTATCACAAGTCAAGCACAGACCTTGGGAGTAGAAGAACTACCCTAACCTCATCCAGGTACCGATATGACTGAGTGAGGAGGACCTTGGAGCGAGCCAATGCATGGCTCCATCACCAACGTGCTCATTCCGTATCAGGAATAAACACAATATTTGGATTAGAGTTGATACACACCCAAGACTTTACAATTAAATTGAATAAAATACTAAGTCCCATTAATTGTGGAACCAGCTCCAGTGACCCAGAACAAATAGGCTCTAAGAGAACATAAGAAATACCGCGGCCCGAGAAGATGAAGGCTCAAGATGATGTCCAATTTCAGCTTCCAAGCAGATGAAGTACATTTCAACTTTGATTTGAACTCGCGTACAGATCTACGCGAGTTTCACCATCCTGGAGCAGGACACTCAATCCCTTGACACAGGGTGGGGAAACCCACGACCAACGGACGATTTTTGTCAACATCTAAATTCCTACAATTATTGAATAATAATGTGAGTACCTAAATCTAAAAAAAAAAATGAAAAATTATTGCATGTAACCTTGATTATGTAACAAGTGAAGGAACAAGTGAGGGGTTAGGGGCTATTCATGCCCATGCCAGCTATTGGGTAGCTTAATCTTTATCAATCAATCGAGTGAGGGGGGGGACACTACATGGTTATTGTTTCAGACGACACACTGAGCTTGTGGCGGATGGGATTGATTGAGGATTAATGAATGAAGATAAGGCCAACCAAGAGGTGGCACGGGCATGAATAGCCCCGTAAGTGATAGATTTTTTGGGAGTGAACGTGATCTCTGGTGGAGAAGGGAGGTGGGGGAGGGTGTCACCAGCTCCTCCTCCCTTCACTGACCAAGCGGCTCTCTGCGTCGCCACCACCTACACCGTCGCTACCACCTACACCGTCGCCACCACCTACACCGTCGCCACCACCTACACCGTCGCCACCACCTACACCGTCGCCACCACCACCTACACCGTCGCCACCACCTACACCGTCGCCACCACCTACACCGTCGCCACCACCTACACCGTCGCCACCACCTACACCGTCGCCACCACCTACACCGTCGCCACCACCTACACCGTCGCCACCACCTACACCGTCGCCACCACCTACACCGTCGCCACCACCTACACCGTCGCCACCACCTACACCGTCGCCACCACCCCTACACCGTCGCCACCACCTACACCGTCGCCACCACCACTTACACCACCACTACCACCACCTACACACCACTACACCACCACATGTTGGTATCTCAAGGCATGACACTGTTGATATGCTTGCAAAGACAGCCTATAGAAAACCAGTGGTAGAAATTGATATGGGTGTTTCATTAGCAGTGACAAAGAGAATACTTAAACAAATATCTAATGAAAATCTCACCGACCTAACAAATTCACAAAGACCTGAAAGTTGTAGCATTAAATATTATGATAGATATGGTGAGGAGACATTCACATATGGGACTAATAGAACAAGAACCCGGCAATGTGATGTTATAGTGGCCAGAATACGCCTGGGATATAGACGTATCTGGCAGCTTTCTCAAAACCCAAATGTCGAGTACACAATGTGTCAACTTTGTGAAAGAGAGAACATGCACTCTTGAACATTATATTGTAGAATGTCCCATACTGACTGACTTTCGCCCTCCTGGGCGAAAAGTATGCTGAACTGTGTAATTACTATACGAATACTGGAACACTTGATATATTGGACTTTTACCCAAGATTAACCATGTAATGTATCAATTATACAATGTATGTATGTGATGTAAGTATATAACCTGAGCTTGTAAAAGCACCTTAATCACCTTCTGTGATTAAGTGCTTAATTGCACACTAGTTTCTCTATCAGCTATCTCACCTTGTCAGAGTAAAAGAGACAAATGTATGTGTGTGTATGTACGTATATATGTATATGTACGTATGTGTGTGTGTGTGTATGTACAAGTATATATATGAAAGCTGATCAGAATTACATTTCACCTTTGTAAATGCACATTAATGACACTATGTAAAAGACACACCGAACACTTTATGTAGGACATACGTAAATCTGTGTATCTATATATTTACGTATGTAGGTTAGCTCAGCATTTTAAAAACACCGAATCACCTTCTGCGGTCGACTGTTCAATAAACCCTTGAACTATATGTTTAACACATCTCTAACCCTGTCCATGGAGGACAGAAGAAAATATATATATATTCTGGTTAGCATTGCAAATGTCTGGCCACGTCTGTGGTAGAAAACAAAAAAAAAAAACACTACCACCACCTACAGTACACGAGTCTCAACACCACCAAACATTTACACTATGATAACACGGATAACACCACTACTGAACCACTGATACACACACCCTCCCCTGATAACACACACACGCCACACACACCCCAACACACACTTTAAAACACACCACAATACGTCTTACTACTAACAGTAATGCCAATTTACCCTCAATATCAACCGCTCGGTAGGAAATTTCCTCCGCAGAAAATGCCTAAACCCAGGCCTTTATACATGGACTTTGGCCTTTATACATGAACCTAGGTCGTTATACATGGAGCTAGGCCGTTATACATGGATGTGTCTAGTATTTTTAAAGCCTTCGATTGCGCTTCGTTATCTTAGAATTTGGTTATCGTACTGTAGCACTCTTGTTGGTCGCTATTTAGTCAACATGATAAATAGGACAACTTTTCAAGTGCCTATTTTGTGTATATTTTGTAGTGTAATAGGAGCTAGTACACAAGGCTCAACCCTGCTGGGGACACCAACGGTAATGACCAGTTAATAACGCTGATTCAACGTGCAACAACGCCATTCATGGCTACTGCGTCATACGCGCAGCATGATACGCACATGATGGGGGGAGAAGGCCTGATGGCCGAGTGGACAGCGCTCGGGAGTTGTAATCCTTGGGTCCGGTGGTCGATCCTGGCGATGGCGGAAACAAATGGCTAGTTTCTTTCACCCTGATGCCACTGTTCACCTAGCAGTAAATAGGTACCTGGGAGTTAGATAGCTGCTACGGGCTGCTTCCTGGGGGTGTGCTTAACTAGTTGTGCTTGCGGGGGTTGAGCTCTGGCTCTTTGGTCCCGCCTCTCAAGTGTCAATCAACTAGTCAATCACTGGTCAATTAAATGGGTGTGTGTGGGGGGGGGGGAGGGGGGGAAATAATCAGTTGATTGACAGTGTAGAGGCGGGACTAAAGAGCCAGAGTTCAACCCCCGCAAGCACAACTAGGCAAGTATAACTAGGCGAGTCCACAACAGCACGTGGGCGGCGCCAGGCGGGCGGAGACGGGTCACTCCTTAGACCATCACCACCACTCCCACAGACAGCCAGCCAGCCCCAGCCAGCCCCCAGCCATCCCCAGCCAGCCAGCCATCCCCAGCCATCCCCAGCCAGCCCGCCAGTCAGCCAGCCCCAGCCATCCCCAGCCAGCCCGCCAGTCAGCCAGCCCCAGCCATCCCCCAGCCAGCCAGAAGGTGAACCACACGAGACAAACTACCCACACAAATTACGGCCTACACAGTCAAATTGTCACCACCACACACGCGCGTGGGCACATGGTAATTAGCGCAGTCGGCTTCACAGTCCACTGAACTCTACTTCGATTACCGGTTGATCGATTGACGCTAATACACGTGTCCTTACACCTGCTGCTCCTGATCATCTAGCGGTAAGTTCCGCTTGATTTAGGAAACTGTTGGGAGCAGGCATCCTGGGGAAAGAGGGGTAGATGGCGCCACAGGCTAATATGACACCTTTTATTAATTAAAAAAAAAAAATCGTATCCATTCGATCTCAAGCAGACTTGAGACATTCCACGGCCCTTCACACCCAGATTAGGAAGGGAATATTTTCCGTCGCCGACCTCGTTGTACGCCTCTGGTACACGTATAGATCGCGGCGCGGGAACAGAGTGACGCGTCTCTCACACGTGTGGCCACAATGGTTCCAAGGTACGCGCCACCTGGAATTTGGCCAGAAGGGTCAATTTTGCTTGATCATTATTTCAAGAGGCTGTGTCTTGGCTCCTATAGCGCATACACACACACACGCCACTGTAACGCTACTGAGGGCCACTCCCACTTTCATTCTATGCATATTTTAAAACAGGGTTCAAATAAAAAAAGTTAACTTTACACTTAACCTTTGACCTTGGAAACTGACCTATACCTTGAAGCTATATACAAATTAAATACTATGGGGGTATTCTTTTAGTTTAGGCTGTGTATTAGGGTATAGTAATGACCCTAACCTTTGCTGAAAACCCGGACCTCGAGTATATATCCAAACTTTGGAGAGCGATAACTGTACATATATATTATAAAATACCGCATATAAACAATATGTGGAGTATTCAAATGTATTTGATTTGAAGGTGGAAAATTTCAAGGTGGCGAATTTCAAGGTGGCGAATTTCAAGGTGGAAAATTTCAAGGTGGAAAATTTCAAGGTGGAAAATTTCAAGGTGGAAAATTTCAAGGTGGAAAATTTCAAGGTGGAAAATTTCAAGGTGGAAAATTTCAAGGTGGAAAATTTCAAGGTGGAAAATTTCAAGGTGGAAAATTTCAAGGTGGAAAGGTGGAAAATTTCAAGGTGGCGAATTTCAAGGTGGCGAATCTTGGCCGGTATTGGCGTGGCAGGGCAATAGCTGCTGGTCTCCGAGATCTACAAGTGTTCCAAAGTGCATCAAAATGGGAGACGGTGCCGGAAGGCATGTGGAATGACCCATTTCCATACGACCAATAGCAAACATCCTATTTAACAGACTAAGTAAGCTCATTCTTATCAATGTTTGAACACAAGGCTTAGCTAATCACACGAATTAAGAGCTGAGGACTCTTAATAAACTGCAAGATAA
>NC_091201.1:24351587-24441587 GCF_040958095.1 Procambarus clarkii
AATCGCGATTTTCGCCGCTACTGGCCAAAAATAGCGCGATTTTCGCCGCTACTGGCCAAAAACCGCTCGATTTTCGCCGCTACCGGCCAAAAACCATGCGATTTTCGCAGCTGGAGGGCAAAAATCGCGATTTTCGCCGATACCAGCCAAAAATAGCGCGATTTTTGCCGCTACCGGCCAAAAACCGCGCGATTTACGCCGCTACCAGCCAAACACCATGCGATTTTCGCAGCTGGCGGGCAAAAATCGCGATTTTCGCCGCTACCGGCCAAAAATAGCGCGATTTTCGCCGCTACCAGCCAAAAATAGCGCGATTTTCACCGCTACCGGCCAAAACCCGCGCGATTTTCGCCGCTACTGGCCAAAAACCAAGCGATTTTCGCAGCTGGCGGGGAAAAATCGCGATTTTCGCCGCTACCGGCCAAAAATAGCGCGATTTTCGCCGCTACCGGCCAAAAACCGCGCGATTTTCGCCGCTACCGACCAAAAACCATGCGATTTTCGCAGCTGGCGGGCAAAAATCGCGATTTTCGCCGCTACCGGCCAAAAACCAAGCGATTTTCGCAGCTGGCGGGGAAAAATCGCGATTTTCGCCGCTACCGGCCAAAAATAGCGCGATTTTCGCCGCTACCGGCAAAAAACCGCGCGATTTTCGCCCCTACCGACCAAAAACCATGCGATTTTCGCAGCTGGCAGGCAAAAATCGCGATTTTCGCCGCTACCGGCCAAAAATAGCGCGATTTTTGCCGCTAGCGGCCAAAAATCGGGCTATTTTTGCCGCTAACGGCCGAAAACCGCGCTATTTTGCGCAAAAACCATGCGATTTTCGCAGCTGGCGGGCAAAAATTGCGATTTTCGCTGCTACCGGCCAAAAATTGCGCGATTTTCGCCGCTACTATCCAAAAACCGCTCGATTTTCGCCGCTACCGGCCAAAAACCATGCGATTTTCGCCGCTGGCGGGCAAAAATCGCGATTTTCGCCGCTACCAGCCAAAAATAGCGCGATTTTCGCCGCTACCGGCCAAAAACCGCGCGATTTTCGCCGCTACCAGCCAAAAACCATGCGATTTTCGCAGCTGGCGGGCAAAAATCACGATTTTACCCGCTACCGGCCAAAAATAGCGCGATTTTCACCGCTACCGGCCAAAACCCGCGCGATTTTCGCCGCTACTGGCCAAAAACCAAGCGATTTTCGCAGCTGGCGGGGAAAAATCGCGATTTTCGCGGCTACCGGCCAAAAATAGCGCGATTTTCGCCGCTACCGGCCAAAAACCGCGCGATTTTTGCCGCTACCGACCAAAAACCATGCGATTTTCGCAGCTGGCGGGCAAAAATCGCGATTTTCGCCGCTACCGGCCAAAAATAGCGCGATTTTTGCCGCTAGCGGCCAAAAATCGGGCTATTTTTGCCGCTAACGGCCGAAAACCGCGCTATTTTGCGCAAAAACCAAAAACCAAATAGTTTCTGGCTGCTAGCGGCGAAAATCGCACGATTTTTGGCCGCAAGCGGCGAAAATCGCCTCATTTTTGGCCGCTAGCGGCGAAAATAGCTCCTTTTTTGGCCGCTAGCGGCGAAAATAGCCCCTGTTTTGGCCGCTAGGGTCGAAAATCGGTCGATTTTTGGCAAGTAGCGGCGAAATTCGAGCGATTTTTGCCCGCCAGCTGCAAAAATCGCATAGTTTCTGGCCGCTAGCGGCGAAAATCGCGCGATTTTTGGCCGCTAGCGGCGAAATTCGCACGATTTTTTACCGCTAGCGTCGAGATTTGAACGATTTTTGGCCGCTAGCGGCGAAATTCGCACGATTTTTGGCCGCTAGCGTCGAAATTTGAACGATTTTTGGCCGTTAGCGGCGAAAATCGCCCCATTTTTGGCTGCTAGCGGCGAAAATAGCCCGTTTTTTTGGCCGCTAGCGGCGAAAATCGGTCGATTTTTGGCAGGTAGCGGCGAAATTCGTGCGATTTTTGCCCGCCAGCTGCAAAAATCGCATGGTTTCTGGCCGCTAGCGTCGAAAATAGCGCGGTTTTCGGCCATTAGCGGCAAAAATCGCCCGATTTTTGGCCGCTAGCGGCGAAAATCGCACGGTTTTTGGCCGCAAGCGGCGAAAATCGCGGTATTTTTGGCCGGTAGCGCCGAAAATCGCGATTTTTGCACGCCAGCTGCGAAAATCGCATGGTTTTTGGCTGCTAGAGGCGAAAATCGCGCTATTTTTGGCCGGTAGCGGCGAAAATCGCGATTTTTGCCCGCCAGCTGCGAAAATCGCATGTTTTTGGCCGCTAGCGGCGAAAATCGCGCGGTTTTTGGCCGCTAGCGGCGAAAATCGCGCTATTATTGCCAGCCAGCTACAAAAATCGCACAGTTTCTGGCCGCTAGCGGCGAAAATAGCACGATTTTTGGCCGCTAGCGGCGAAATTCGCACGATTTTTGGCCGCTAGCGGCGAAAATCGCCCCATTTTTGCCCGCTAGCGGCGAAAATAGCCCGTTTTTTAGCCGCTAGCGGCGAAAATCGGTCGATTTTTGGCCGGTAGCCGCAAAAACCGCCCGATTTTTGGCCGCTAGCGGCGAAAATCGCACGGTTTTTGGCCGCTAGCGGCGAAAATCGCGTTATTTTTGGCCGGTAGCGGCGAAAATCCCGATTTTTGCCCGCCAGCTGCAAAAATCGCATAGTTTCTGGCCGCTAGCGGCGAAAATCGCGCAATTTTTGCCCGCCAGCTGCGAAAATCGCATGGTTTTTGGCCGCTAGAGGCGAAAATCGCGCGGTTTTTGGCAGGTAGCGGCGAAAATCGCGCTGTTTTTGCCCGCCAGCTGCAAAAATCGCATAGTTTCTGGCTGCTAGCGGTGAAAATCGCACGATTTTTGGCCGCAAGCGGCGAAAATCGCCTCATTTTTGGCCGCTAGCGGCGAAAATAACTCCTTTTTTGGCCGCTAGCGGCGAAAATAGCCCCTGTTTTGGCCGCTAGGGTCGAAAATCGGTCGATTTTTGGCAGGTAGCGGCGAAATTCGTGCGATTTTTGCCCGCCAGCTGCAAAAATCGCATGGTTTCTGGCCGCTAGCGTCGAAAATAGCGCGGTTTTCGGCCATTAGCGGCAAAAATCGCCCGATTTTTGGCCGCTAGCGGCGAAAATCGCACGGTTTTTGGCCGCTAGCGGCGAAAATCGCGTTATTTTTGGCCGGTAGCGGCGAAAATCCCGATTTTTGCCCGCCAGCTGCAAAAATCGCATAGTTTCTGGCCGCTAGCGGCGAAAATCGCGCAATTTTTGCCCGCCAGCTGCGAAAATCGCATGGTTTTTGGCCGCTAGAGGCGAAAATCGCGCGGTTTTTGGCAGGTAGCGGCGAAAATCGCGCTGTTTTTGCCCGCCAGCTGCAAAAATCGCATAGTTTCTGGCTGCTAGCGGTGAAAATCGCACGATTTTTGGCCGCAAGCGGCGAAAATCGCCTCATTTTTGGCCGCTAGCGGCGAAAATAGCTCCTTTTTTGGCCGCTAGCGGCGAAAATAGCCCCTGTTTTGGCCGCTAGGGTCGAAAATCGGTCGATTTTTGGCAGGTAGCGGCGAAATTCGTGCGATTTTTGCCCGCCAGCTGCAAAAATCGCATGGTTTCTGGCCGCTAGCGTCGAAAATAGCGCGGTTTTCGGCCATTAGCGGCAAAAATTGCCCGATTTTTGGCCGCTAGCGGCGAAAATCGCACGGTTTTTGGCCGCAAGCGGCGAAAATCGCGGTATTTTTGGCCGGTAGCGCCGAAAATCGCGATTTTTGCACGCCAGCTGCGAAAATCGCATGGTTTTTGGCTGCTAGAGGCGAAAATCGCGCTATTTTTGGCCGGTAGCGGCGAAAATCGCGCGGTTTTTGGCCGCTAGCGGCGAAAATCGCGCTATTATTGCCAGCCAGCTACAAAAATCGCACAGTTTCTGGCCGCTAGCGGCGAAAATCGCACGATTTTTGGCCGCTAGCGGCGAAATTCGCACGATTTTTGGCCGCTAGCGGCGAAAATCGCCCCATTTTTGCCCGCTAGCGGCGAAAATAGCCCGTTTTTTAGCCGCTAGCGGCGAAAATCGGTCGATTTTTGGCCGGTAGCCGCAAAAACCGCCCGATTTTTGGCCGCTAGCGGCGAAAATCGCACGGTTTTTGGCCGCTAGCGGCGAAAATCGCGTTATTTTTGGCCGGTAGCGGCGAAAATCCCGATTTTTGCCCGCCAGCTGCAAAAATCGCATAGTTTCTGGCCGCTAGCGGCGAAAATCGCGCAGTTTTTGCCCGCCAGCTGCGAAAATCGCATGGTTTTTGGCCGCTAGAGGCGAAAATCGCGCGGTTTTTGGCAGGTAGCGGCGAAAATCGCGCTGTTTTTGCCCGCCAGCTGCAAAAATCGCATAGTATCTGGCTGCTAGCGGCGAAAATCGCACGATTTTTGGCCGCAAGCGGCGAAAATCGCCTCATTTTTGGCCGCTAGCGGCGAAAATAGCTCCTTTTTTGGCCGCTAGCGGCGAAAATAGCCCCTGTTTTGGCCGCTAGGGTCGAAAATCGGTCGATTTTTGGCAGGTAGCGGCAAAATTCGAGCGATTTTTGCCCGCCTGCTGCAAAAATCGCATAGTTTCTGGCCGCTAGCGGCGAAAATCGCGCGATTTTTGGCCGCTAGCGGCGAAATTCGCACGATTTTTTACCGCTAGCGTCGAGATTTGAACGATTTTTGGCCGCTAGCGGCGAAATTCGCACGATTTTTGGCCGCTAGCGTCGAAATTTGAACGATTTTTGGCCGTTAGCGGCGAAAATCGCCCCATTTTTGGCTGCTAGCGGCGAAAATAGCCCGTTTTTTGGCCGCTAGCGGCGAAAATCGGTCGATTTTTGGCAGGTAGCGGCGAAATTCGTGCGATTTTTGCCCGCCAGCTGCAAAAATCGCATGGTTTCTGGCCGCTAGCGTCGAAAATAGCGCGGTTTTCGGCCATTAGCGGCAAAAATCGCCCGATTTTTGGCCGCTAGCGGCGAAAATCGCACGGTTTTTGGCCGCAAGCGGCGAAAATCGCGGTATTTTTGGCCGGTAGCGCCGAAAATCGTGATTTTTGCACGCCAGCTGCGAAAATCGCATGGTTTTTGGCTGCTAGAGGCGAAAATCGCGCTATTTTTGGCCGGTAGCGGCGAAAATCGCGATTTTTGCCCGCCAGCTGCGAAAATCGCATGTTTTTGGCCGCTAGCGGCGAAAATCGCGCGGTTTTTGGCCGCTAGCGGCGAAAATCGCGCTATTATTGCCAGCCAGCTACAAAAATCGCACAGTTTCTGGCCGCTAGCGGCGAAAATCGCACGATTTTTGGCCGCTAGCGTCGAAATTTGCACGATTTTTGGCCGCAAGCCGCGAAAATCGCCCCATTTTTGACCGCTAGCGGCAAAAATAGCCCCTTTTTTGGCCGCTAGCGGCAAAAATCAGTCGATTTTTGGCAAGTAGCGGCGAAATTCTCGCGATTTTTGCCCGCCAGCTGCAAAAATCGCATGGTTTCTGGCCGCTAGCGTCGATAATAGCGCAGTTTTTGGCCGTTAGCCGCAAAAACCGCCTGATTTTTGGCCGCCAGCGGCGAAAATCGTACGGTTTTTGGCCGCTAGCGGCGAAAATCGTGCTATTTTTGGCCGGTAGCGGCGAAAATCGCGATTTTTGCCCGCCAGCTGCGAAAATCGCATGTTTTTGGCCGCTAGCGGCGAAAATCGCGCGGTTTTTGGCCGCTAGCGACGAAAATCGCGCTATTCTTGGCCGCCAGCTGTAAAAATCGCATAGTTTCTGCTTTCGCTATTTTTTAGCCCAAAATTGGGTTACTTTCGCTACTTTTTAGTCCCAAATTGGGCTACTTTCGCTACTTTTTAGCCCAAAATTGGGCTACTTTTGCTACTTTTAGCCCAAGATTGGGCTACTTTCACTACTTTGTAGCCCAAAATTGGGCTACTTTCGCTACTTTTTAGCCCAAAATTGAGCTTTCGCTACTTTTTAGCCCAAAATTGGGCTACTTTCGCTACTTTTTGCCCAAAATTTCGCTACTTTCGCTACTTTTTAGCCCAAAGTTGGGCTACTTTTGCTACTTTTTAGCCCAAAGTTGGGCTACTTTCGCTACTTTTTTGCCCAAAATTGGGCTACTTTCGCTACTTTTTAGCCTAAAATTGAGCTATTTTCGCTACTTTGTAGCCCAAAATTGGGCTACTTTCGCTACTTTTAGCCAAATATTTCGCTACTTTCGCTACTTTTTAGCCCAAAGTTGGGCTACTTTCGCTACTTTTTAGCCCAAAGTTGGGCTACTTTCGCTACTTTTTAGCCCAAAATTGGGCTACTTTCGCTAATTTTTAGCCCAAAATTTAGCTACTTTCGCTACTTTGTAGCCCAAAATTGGGCTACTTTCGCTACTTTGTAGCCTAAGTAGCCCAAAATTGGGCTACTTTCGCTACTTTTTAGCAGAAAATTTCGCTACCTTTTTAGCTCAAAATTGGGCTACTTTCGCTACATTTTAGCCCAAAATTGGGCTACTTTTGCTACTTTTTCGCCCAAAATTGGGCTACTTTCGCTACTTTTTAGCCCAAAATTGGGCTAATTTCGCTACTTTTTAGCCCAAAATTGGGCTACTTTCGCTACTTTTTAGCCCAAAATTTCGCTACTTTCGCTACTTTTTAGCCCAAAATAGGGTTACTTTCGCTACTTTTTAGCCCAAATTTTCGCTACTTTCGCTACTTTTTAGCCCAAAATTGGGCTACTTTCGCTACTTTTTAGCCTAAAATTGAGCTATTTTCGCTACTTTGTAGCCCAAAATTGGGCTACTTTCGCTACTTTTAGCCAAATATTTCGCTACTTTTTAGCCCAAAGTTGGGCTACTTTCGCTACTTTTTAGCCCAAAGTTGGGCTACTTTCGCTACTTTTTAGCCCAAAATTGGGCTACTTTCGCTACTTTTTAGCCCAAAATTTAGCTACTTTCGCTACTTTGTAGCCCAAAATTGGGCTACTTTCGCTACTTTGTAGCCTAAGTAGCCCAAAATTGGGCTACTTTCACTACTTTGTAGCCTAAGTAGCCCAAAATTGGGCTACTTTCGCTACTTTTTAGCAGAAAATTTCGCTACTTTTTAGCTCAAAATTGGGCTACTTTCGCTACTTTTTAGCCCAAAATTGGGCTACTTTCGCTACTTTTTAGCCCAAAATTGGGCTACTTTTGCTACTTTTTCGCCCAAAATTGGGCTACTTTCGCTACTTTTTAGCCCAAAATTGGGCTAATTTCGCTACTTTTTAGCCCAAAATTGGGCTACTTTCGCTACTTTTTAGCCCAAAATTTCGCTACTTTCGCTACTTTTTAGCCCAAAATAGGGTTACTTTCGCTACTTTTTAGCCCAAATTTTCGCTACTTTCGCTACTTTTTAGCCCAAAATTGGGCTACTTTCGCTACTTTTTAGCCCAAAATTGGGCTACTTTCGCTACTTTTAGCCCAAGATTGGGCTACTTTCGCTACTTTGTAGCCCAAAATTGGGCTACTTTCGCTACTTTTTAGCCCAAAATTGGGCTACTTTCGCTACTTTTTAGCCCAAAATTGGGCTACTTTCGCTACTTTTTGCCCAAAATTGGGCTACTTTCGCTACTTTTTAGCCCAAAATTGGGCTACTTTCGCTACTTTTAGCCCAAGATTGGGCTACTTTTGCTTCTTTTTAGCCCCAAATTTCGCTACTTTCGCTACTTTTTAGCCCAAAATTGGGCTACTTTCCCTACTTTTTTCCCAAAATTTCGCTACTTTCGCTACTTTTTGCCCAAAATTTTGCTACTTTCGCTACTTTTTCGCTACTTTTGCTACTTTTTAGCCCAAAATTTCGCTACTTTTTTCGCTACATTCGCTACTTTTTAGCCCAAAATTTCGCTACTTTCGCTACTTTTTTCGCTACTTTCGCTACTTTTTAGCCCAAAATTTCGCTACTTTCGCTACTTTTTAGCAAAAAATTTCGCTACTTTCGATACTTTTTAGCCAAAAATTTCGCTACTTTCGCTACTTTTTCTACTTTTTAGGCCAAAATTTTGCAAATTTCGCTACTTTTTAGCCCAAAATTTCGCTACTTTCGCTACTTTTTTCGCTACTTTCGCTACTTTTTAGCCCAAAATTTCGCTACTTTTTAGCCGAAAATTTCGCTACTTTTTCGCTACTTTTTTCGCTACTTTCGCTACTTTTTAGCCCAAAATTTCGCTACTTTCGCTACTTTTTCGCTACTTTTGCTACTTTTTAGCCCAAAATTTCGCTACTTTTTCGCTACTTTCGCTACTTTTTTCGCTACTTTCGCTACTTTTTAGCCCCAAATTTCGCTACTTTCGCTAGTTTTTCGCTACTTTCGCTACTTTTTAGCCCAAAATTTCGCTACTTTCGCTACTTTCTCGCGGTTTTTGGCCGGTAGCGGCGAAAATCGCGCGATTTTTGCCACTAGCGGCCAAAAATCGGGCTATTTTTACCGCTAGCGGCGAAAATTGCGCGGTTTCTGGCCGGTAGCGGCCAAAATCGCGCGATTTTGGCCGATAGCGGCTTATTTCGCACGATTTTTGGCCGCTAGCGGCGAAATTCGCACGATTTTTGGCCGCTAGCGGCGAAATTCGCACGATTTTTGGCCGCTAGCGGTGATATTCGCACGATTTTTGGCCGCTAGCGGCAAAAATAGCCCGCTAGCGGCGAAAATTGCGCGGTTTTTGGCCGGTAGCGGCAAAATTCGCACGATTTTTGGCCGCTAGCGGCGAAAATCGTCGATTTTTAGCCGCTAGCGGCAGAAATAGCCCGATTTTTGGCCGCTAGCGGCGAAAATCGAGCGATTTTGGCCCGCCAGCTGCGAAAATCGCACGGTTTTTTGGCCGGTAGCGGCGAAAATCGCGCGATTTTGGCCGCTTGCGGCCAAAAATCGCACGATTTTTGGCCGCTAGCGGCGAAATTCGCACGATTTTTGGCCGCTAGCGGCGAAATTCGCACGATTTTTTGCCGCTAGCAGCGAAATTCGCACGATTTTTGGCCGCTAGGGGCGAAAATCGCGCGATTTTTGGCCGGTAGCAGCGAAAATCGCGCGATTTTGGCCGGTAGCGGCGAAATTCGCACGATTTTTGGTCGCTAGCAGCGAAATTCGCACGATTTTTGGCCGCTAGCAGCGAAATTCGCACGATTTTTGGCCGCTAGGGGCGAAAATCGCCGAAATTTTGGCCGCTAGCGGCAAAAATAGCCCGATTTTTGGCCGCTAGCGGCGAAAATTGCGCGGTTTTTGGCCACTAGCGGCAAAAATCGCGCGGCTTTTGGCCGCTAGCGGCGAAAATCGCGCGATTTTGGCCGCTAGCGGCCAAAAATCGGGCTATTTTTACCGCTAGCGGCGAAAATTGCGCGGTTTTTGGCCGGTAGCGGCGAAAATCGCGCGATTATGGCCGGTAGCGGCGAAATTCGCACGATTTGTGGCCGCTAGCGGCAAAATTCGCACGATTTTTGGCCGCTAGTAGCGAAATTCGCACGATTTTTGGCCGCTAGCAGCGAAATTCGCACGATTTTTGGCCGCTAGCAGCGAAATTCGCACGATTTTTGGCCGCTTGGGGCGAAAATCGCCGTATTTTTGGCAGCTAGCGGCAAAAATAGCCCGATTTTTGGCCGCTAGCGGCGAAAATTGCGCGGTTTTTGGCCGCTAGCGGCGAAAATCGCGCGGTTTTTGGCCGCTACCGGCGAAAATCGCGCAATTTTTGCCCACCAGCTGCGAAAATCGCACGGTTTCTGGCCGGTAGCGGCCAAAATCGCGCGATTTTGGCCGATAGCGGCGAATTTCGCACGATTTTTGGCCGCTAGGGGCGAAATTCGCACGATTTTTTGCCGCTAGGGGCGAAAATCGTCGATTTTTGGCCGCTAGCGGCAAAAATAGACCGATTTTTGGCCGCTAGCGGCAAAAATAGCCCGATTTTTGGCCGCTAGCGGCGAAAATCGCGCGATTTTCGCCGCTATCGGCCAAAATCGCGCGATTTTGGCCGCTAGCGGCTTATTTCGCACGATTTTTGGCCGCTAGCGGCGATTTTGGCTGCTAGCGGCTTATTTCGCACGATTTTTGGCCGCTAGCGGCGAAATTCGCACAATTTTTGGCCGCTAGCGGCGAAATTCGCACGATTTTTGGCCGCTAGCGGCAAAAATAGCCCGCTAGCGGCGAAAATTGCGCGGTTTTTGGCCGGTAGCGGCGAAAATTGCGCGATTTTTGGCCGCTAGCGGCAAAAATAGCCCGATTTTTGGCCGCTAGCGGCGAAAATCGCACAATTTTTGGCCGCTAGCGGCGAAATTCGCACGATTTTTGGCCGCTTGTGGCAAAAATAGCCCGCTAGCGGCGAAAATTGCGCGGTTTTTGGCCGGTAGCGGCGAAAATCGCGCGATTTTGGCCGGTAGCGGCAAAATTTGCACGATTTTTGGCCGCTAGCGGCGAAATTCGCACGATTTTTTGCCGCTAGCAGCGAAATTCCCACGATTTTTGGCCGCTAGCGGCGAAGTACGCACGATTTTTGGCCGCTAGCAGCGAAATTCGCACGATTTTTGGCCGCTAGCAGCGAAATTCGCACGATTTTTGGCCGCTAGGGGCGAAAATCGCCGAATTTTTGGCCGCTAGCGGCAAAAATAGCCCTATTTTTGGCCGCTAGCGGCGAATATTGCGCGGTTTTTGGCCGCTAGCGGCAAAAATAGCCCTATTTTTGGCCGCTAGCGGCAAAAATTGCGCGGTTTTTGGCAGCTAGCGGCGAAAATCGCACGGTTTTTGGCCGGTAGCGGCGAAAATCGCGCGATTTTGGCCGCTGACGGCCAAAAATCGGGCTATTTTTGCCGCTAGCGGCGAATTTCGCACGATTTTTGGCCGCTAACGGCGAAATTCGCACGATTTTTGGCCGCTAGCAGCGAAAATTGCGCGGTTTTTGGCCGCTAGCAGCGAAATTCGCACGATTTTTGGCCGCTAGGGGCGAAAATCGCCTAATTTTTGGCCGCTAGCGGCAAAAATAGCCCGATTTTTGGCCGCTAGCGGCGAAAATTGCGCGGTTTTTGGCCGGTAGCGGCGAAAATCGCGCGATTTTGGCCGCTGACGGCCAAAAATCGGGCTATTTTTGCCGCTAGCGGCGAAATTTGCGCGTTTTTTTGGCCGGTAGCGGCCAAAATCCCGCGATTTTGGCCGATAGCGGCGAATTTCGCACGATTTTTGGCCGCTAGCGGCGAAATTCGCTCGATTTTTGGCCGCTAGCGGCGAAATTCGCACGATTTTTGGCCGCTAGCGGCAAAAATAACCCGCTAGCAGCGAAAATTGCGCGGTTTTTCGCCGGTAGCGGCGAAAATCGCGCGATTTTTGGCCGCTAGCGGCGAAAATCGCGCGGTTTTTGGCCGGTAGCAGCGAAAATCGCGCTATTTTTGCTCGCCAGCTGCAAAAATCGCATGGTTTCTGGCCGCTAGCATGGAAAATCGCGCGATTTTTGGCCGCTAGCGAAGAAATTCGCACGATTTTTGGTCGCTAGCGGCGAAATTTGCACGATTTTTGGCCGCTAGCGGCGAAAATCGCCCCATTTTTGGCCGCAAGCGGCAAAAATAGCCCCTTTTTTGGCCGCTAGCGGCGAAAATTGGTCGATTTTTGGCAGGTAGCGGCGAAATTCGCGCGATTTTTGCCCGCAAGGTGCAAAAATCGCATGGTTTCTGGCCGGTAGCGTCGAAAATAGCGGTAGCGTCGGTAGCGGCAAAAATAGCCCCTTTTTTGGCCGCTAGTAGCGAAATTCGCACGATTTTTGACCGCTAGCAGCGAAATTCGCACGATTTTTGGCCGCTAGCAGCGAAATTCGCACGATTTTTGGCCGCTAGGGGCGAAAATCGCCGAATTTTTGGCCGCTAGCGGCAAAAATAGCCCGATTTTTGGCCGCTAGCGGCAAAAATTGCGCGGTTTTTGGCAGCTAGCGGCGAAAATCGCGCGGTTTTTGGCCGCTAGCGGCGAAAATCGCGCGATTTTTGTCCGCCATCTGCGAAAATCGCACGGTTTTTGGCCGCTAGCGGCGAAAATCGCGCGATTTTGGCCGCTGACGGCCAAAAATCGGGCTATTTTTGCCGCTAGCGGCGAATTTCGCACGATTTTTGGCCGCTAACGGCGAAATTCGCACGATTTTTGGCCGCTAGCAGCGAAAATTGCGCGGTTTTTGGCCGCTAGCAGCGAAATTCGCACGATTTTTGGCCGCTAGGGGCGAAAATCGCCTAATTTTTGGCCGCTAGCGGCAAAAATAGCCCGATTTTTGGCCGCTAGCGGCGAAAATTGCGCGGTTTTTGGCCGGTAGCGGCGAAAATCGCGCGATTTTGGCCGCTGACGGCCAAAAATCGGGCTATTTTTGCCGCTAGCGGCGAAATTTGCGCGTTTTTTGACCGGTAGCGGCCAAAATCCCGCGATTTTGGCCGATAGCGGCGAATTTCGCACGATTTTTGGCCGCTAGCGGCGAAATTCGCTCGATTTTTGGCCGCTAGCGGCGAAATTCGCACGATTTTTGGCCGCTAGCGGCAAAAATAACCCGCTAGCAGCGAAAATTGCGCGGTTTTTCGCCGGTAGCGGCGAAAATCGCGCGATTTTTGGCCGCTAGCGGCGAAAATCGCGCGGTTTTTGGCCGGTAGCAGCGAAAATCGCGCTATTTTTGCTCGCCAGCTGCAAAAATCGCATGGTTTCTGGCCGCTAGCATGGAAAATCGCGCGATTTTTGGCCGCTAGCGAAGAAATTCGCACGATTTTTGGTCGCTAGCGGCGAAATTTGCACGATTTTTGGCCGCTAGCGGCGAAAATCGCCCCATTTTTGGCCGCAAGCGGCAAAAATAGCCCCTTTTTTGGCCGCTAGCGGCGAAAATTGGTCGATTTTTGGCAGGTAGCGGCGAAATTCGCGCGATTTTTGCCCGCAAGGTGCAAAAATCGCATGGTTTCTGGCCGGTAGCGTCGAAAATAGCGGTAGCGTCGGTAGCGGCAAAAATAGCCCCTTTTTTGGCCGCTAGTAGCGAAATTCGCACGATTTTTGACCGCTAGCAGCGAAATTCGCACGATTTTTGGCCGCTAGCAGCGAAATTCGCACGATTTTTGGCCGCTAGGGGCGAAAATCGCCGAATTTTTGGCCGCTAGCGGCAAAAATAGCCCGATTTTTGGCCGCTAGCGGCAAAAATTGCGCGGTTTTTGGCAGCTAGCGGCGAAAATCGCGCGGTTTTTGGCCGCTAGCGGCGAAAATCGCGCGATTTTTGTCCGCCATCTGCGAAAATCGCACGGTTTTTGGCCGGTAGCGGCGAAAATCGCGCGATTTTGGCCGCTGACGGCCAAAAATCGGGCTATTTTTGCCGCTAGCGGCGAATTTCGCACGATTTTTGGCTGCTAACGGCGAAATTCGCACGATTTTTGGCCGCTAGCAGCGAAAATTGCGCGGTTTTTGGCCGCTAGCAGCGAAATTCGCACGATTTTTGGCCGCTAGGGGCGAAAATCGCCTAATTTTTGGCCGCTAGCGGCAAAAATAGCCCGATTTTTGGCCGCTAGCGGCGAAAATTGCGCGGTTTTTGGCCGGTAGCGGCAAAAATCGCGCGATTTTGGCCGCTGACGGCCAAAAATCTGGCTATGTTTGCCGCTAGCGGCGAAATTTGCGCGTTTTTTGGCCGGTAGCGGCCAAAATCCCGCGATTTTGGCCGATAGCGGCGAATTTCGCACGATTTTTGGCCGCTAGCGGCGAAATTCGCTCGATTTTTGGCCGCTAGCGGCGAAATTCGCACGATTTTTGGCCGCTAGCGGCAAAAATAACCCGCTAGCAGCGAAAATTGCGCGGTTTTTCGCCGGTAGCGGCGAAAATCGGGTGATTTTTGGCCGCTTGCGGCGAAAATCGCGCAGTTTTTGGCCGCTAGCGGCGAAAATCGCGCGATTTTTGGCCGCTAGCCGCGAAAATCGCACGGTTTTTGGCCGCTAGCGGCGAAAATCGCGCGATTTTCGCTCCTAGCGGCCAAAAACCGCGCGATTATCGCTGCTATCGGCCAAAAACTGCGCGATTTTCGACGCTAGCGGCCAAAAATCGCCCGATTTTTGCCGGTAGCTGGTAAAAATCGGGCGAATTTCGCCGCTGGAGGGCAAAAATCGGGCGATTTTCGCTGCTAGCGGTCAAAAACCGTGCGATTTTCGCCGCTAGCGGCCAATAATCGTGCGATTTTCGCCGGTAGCGGCGAAAATCGGCCGATTTTTGACATCCAGCGGCGAAATTCACCCGATTTTTGCCCGCTACCAGCGAAAATCGCGTGATTTTTGGCCGGTAGCGGCGAAAATCGCGCGATTTTTCCCGCCAGCTGCGAAAATCGCACGGTTTTTGGCCGCTAGCGGCGAAAATCGCGCGGCTTTTGACCGGTAGCGGCGAAAATCGCTCGATTTTTGCCCGCTAGCGGCGAAAATCGCACGGTTTTTGGCCGCTAGCAGCGAAAATCGCGCGGTTTTTGGCCGCTAGCGGCAAAATTCGCACGATTTTTGGCCGCTAGCGGCGAAATTCGCACGATTTTTGCCCGCTAGCGGCGAAAATCGCGCAATTTTTGGCATTTACCTGCGATAATCGCGCTGTTATTGGCCGCTAGCGGCGAAAACCACACGATTTTTGACCGGTATCGGCGAAAATCGCGCAATTTTTGGCAGCCAGCTGCGAAAATCGCACGGTTTTTGGCCGCTAGCGGCGAAATTCGCCATATTTTTGCCCTCCAGCGGCGAAATTCACCCGATTTTTGTCCGCTACCGGCGAAAATCGCGTGATTTTTGGCCGGTAGCGGCGAAAATCGCGCGATTTTTCCCGCCAGCTGCGAAAATCGCACGGTTTTTGGCCGCTAGCGGCGAAAATCGCGCGATTATTGGCTGCTAGCGGCGAAAATCGCTCGATTTTTGCCCGCTAGCGGCGAAAATCGCACGGTTTTTGGCCGCTAGCAGCGAAAATCGCGCGGTTTTTGGCCGCTAGCGGCGAAATTCGCACGATTTTTGGCCGCTAGCGGCGAAATTCGCACGATTTTTGCCCGCTAGCGGCGAAAATCGCGCAATTTTTGGCATTTACCTGCGAAAATCGCGCGGTTATTGGCCGCTAGCGGCGAAAACCACACGATTTTTGGCCGGTATCGGCGAAAATCGCGCAATTTTTGGCAGCCAGCTGCGAAAATCGCACGGTTTTTGGCCGCTAGCGGCGAAATTCGCCCGATTTTTGCCTTCCAGCTACGAAATTCACCCGATTTTTGTCCGCTACCGGCGAAAATCGCGCGGTTTTTGGCGGGTAGCAGCGAAAATTGCGCGGTTTTCGCTGCTAGCTGCCAAAAACCGTGCGATTTTCGCGGCTAGCGGCCAAAAATCGCGCGATTTTCGCCGCTAGCGGCCAAAAACTGCGCGATTTTCGCCGCAAGCGGCCAAAAATCGCCCGATTTTTGCCCTCCAGCGGCGAAATTCGCTCGATTTTTTCCCGCTACCAGCGAAAATCGCACAGTTTTTGGCCGCTAGCAGCGAAAACCGCGCGATTTTCGCTGCTAGCGGCCAAAAACCGCGCGATTTTCGCCGCTAGCTGCCAAAAATCGCACTATTTTCGCCGGTAGCGGGAAAAAATCGGGTGAATTTCGGCGCTGGAGGGCAAAAATCGGGCGATTTTCGCCGCTAGCAGCAAAAATCGCCAGATTTTTGGCCGCTAACGGCGAAAATCGCGCGGTTTTTGGCCGCTAGCAGCGAAAATCGCGCGGTTTTCGCTGCTAGCGGCCAAAAACTGTGCGATTTTCGCCGGTAGCGGGAAAAAATCGAGCGAATTTCGCCGCTGGAGGGCAAAAATCGGGCGATTTTTGGCCGCTTGCGGCGAAAATCGCGCAGTTTTTGGCCGCTAGCGGCGAAAATCGCGCGATTTTTGGCCGCTAGCCGCGAAAATCGCACGGTTTTTGGCCGCTAGCGGCGAAAATCGCGCGATTTTCGCTCCTAGCGGCCAAAAACCGCGCGATTATCGCTGCTATCGGCCAAAAACTGCGCGATTTTCGACGCTAGCGGCCAAAAATCGCCCGATTTTTGCCGGTAGCTGGTAAAAATCGGGCGAATTTCGCCGCTGGAGGGCAAAAATCGGGCGATTTTCGCTGCTAGCGGTCAAAAACCGTGCGATTTTCGCCGCTAGCGGCCAATAATCGTGCGATTTTCGCCGGTAGCGGCGAAAATCGGCCGATTTTTGACATCCAGCGGCGAAATTCACCCGATTTTTGCCCGCTACCAGCGAAAATCGCGTGATTTTTGGCCGGTAGCGGCGAAAATCGCGCGATTTTTCCCGCCAGCTGCGAAAATCGCACGGTTTTTGGCCGCTAGCAGCGAAAATCGCGCGGCTTTTGACCGGTAGCGGCGAAAATCGCTCGATTTTTGCCCGCTAGCGGCGAAAATCGCACGGTTTTTGGCCGCTAGCAGCGAAAATCGCGCGGTTTTTGGCCGCTAGCGGCAAAATTCGCACGATTTTTGGCCGCTAGCGGCGAAATTCGCACGATTTTTGCCCGCTAGCGGCGAAAATCGCGCAATTTTTGGCATTTACCTGCGAAAATCGCGCTGTTATTGGCCGCTAGCGGCGAAAACCACACGATTTTTGACCGGTATCGGCGAAAATCGCGCAATTTTTGGCAGCCAGCTGCGAAAATCGCACGGTTTTTGGCCGCTAGCGGCGAAATTCGCCATATTTTTGCCCTCCAGCGGCGAAATTCACCCGATTTTTGTCCGCTACCGGCGAAAATCGCGTGATTTTTGGCCGGTAGCGGCGAAAATCGCGCGATTTTTCCCGCCAGCTGCGAAAATCGCACGGTTTTTGGCCGCTAGCGGCGAAAATCGCGCGATTATTGGCTGCTAGCGGCGAAAATCGCTCGATTTTTGCCCGCTAGCGGCGAAAATCGCACGGTTTTTGGCCGCTAGCAGCGAAAATCGCGCGGTTTTTGGCCGCTAGCGGCGAAATTCGCACGATTTTTGGCCGCTAGCGGCGAAATTCGCACGATTTTTGCCCGCTAGCGGCGAAAATCGCGCAATTTTTGGCATTTACCTGCGAAAATCGCGCGGTTATTGGCCGCTAGCGGCGAAAACCACACGATTTTTGGCCGGTATCAGCGAAAATCGCGCAATTTTTGGCAGCCAGCTGCGAAAATCGCACGGTTTTTGGCCGCTAGCGGCGAAATTCGCCCGATTTTTGCCCTCCAGCTACGAAATTCACCCGATTTTTGTCCGCTACCGGCGAAAATCGCGCGGTTTTTGGCGGGTAGCAGCGAAAATTGCGCGGTTTTCGCTGCTAGCTGCCAAAAACCGTGCGATTCTTGCCGCTACCGGCCAAAAATCGCTCGATTTTCGCCGGTAGCGGGTAAAAATCGAGTGAATTTCGCCGCTGGAGGGCAAAAATCGGGCGATTTTTGGCCGCTAGCGGCGAAAATCGCGCGGTTTTTGGCCGCTTGCGGCGAAAATCGGGCGATTTTTGGCCGCTAGCGGCGAAAATCGCGCGATTTTTGCCCGCGAGCTGCGAATATCGCACTGTTTTTGGCAGCTAGTGGCGAAAATCGCGCGATTTTTGGCCGGTAGCGGCGAAAATTGACCGATTTTCGCCGCTAGCGGCCAAAAATCGCCCGATTTTCGCAGGTAAAGGCCAAAAAATGCGCGATTTTCGCCGCTAGCGGCCAAAAACCGTGCGATTTTCGCAGCTGGCAGGCAAAAACCGCGCGATTTTTGGCCGGTAGCGGCGAAAATTGGCCGATTTTCAGTAATTGGCATATTTTCGGAATGAAACGTCGTAATTTGAAACTGAAAAAAGGTGCAGAGAGCCAGAATTCGGCTCAAAAATCACGCTCAGGAGTCAAATTTCCGACATTTCAGACATTTTAAAAACTGCAGGGGGGTTTGGGCAAAATATGACGAAAAATCAAAACAAAAAACGGCGAAAATCGTGCGATTTTCGGTGCTAGCAGCCAAAAACCGCGCGATTTTCGCAGCTGGCGGGCAAAAATCCGCGATTTTCGCCGCTACCGGCCAAAAACCATGCGATTTTCGCAGCTGGCGGGCAAAAATCGCGCGATTTTCGCCGGTAGCGGCCAAAAATCGGGCGAATTTCGCTATTGGATGTCAAACATCGGCCGATTTTCGCTGCTACCGGCGAAAATCGCGCGATTATTGGCCGCTAGCGGTGAAAATTGCACGGTTTTTGGCCGCTAGCAGCGAAATTCGCACGATTTTCGCCGCTAGCGGGCAAAAATCGCGCGATTTTCGCCGGAAGCGGGCAAAAATCGGGTGAATTTCGCTGCTGGAGGGCAAAAATCGGGCGATTTTTGCCGCTAGCAGCAAAAATCGCCAGATTTTTGGCCGCTAGCGGCGAAAATCGTGCGGTTTTTGGCCGCTAGCAGCGAAAATCGCGCGGTTTTCGCCACTAGCGGCCAAAAACCATGCGATTTTCGCAGCTGGCGGGCAAAAATCGCCCGATTTTCGCCGCTACCGACCAAAAACCGCGCGATTTTCGCCGCTAGCGAAAATTGCGCGGTTTTTGGCCGTTAGCGGAAAAAACCGTGCGATTTTCGCCGCTAGCGGCCAATAATCGCGCGATTTTCGCTGCTAGCGGCCAAAAACCGTGCAATTTTCACCGCTAGCGGCCAATAATCGCGCGATTTTCGCCGGTAGCAGCGAAAATCGGTCGATGTTTGACATCCAATAGCGAAATTCGCCCGATTTTTGGCCGCTACCGGCGAAAATCGCGCGATTTTTGCCCGCCAGCTGCGAAAATCGCATGGTTTTTGGCCGCTAGCGGCGAAAATCGCGCGGTTTTTGGCCGGTAGCGGCGAAATTTGCTCGATTTTTGGCCACCAGCTGCGAAAATCGCACGGTTTGATTTTTTATCCGAATTCTGACTCTCTGCACCTATTTTCAGTCTCAAATTACGACTTTTTATACCGAAAATATGCCAGTGACTGAAAACGGCGATGGGTCATATTTTGCCCAAACCCATCTGCAGTTTTTAAAATGTCTGAAATGTCGGAAATTTGACTCCTGAGCGTGATTTTTTTTCCAAATTCTGACTCTCTGCACCTATTTTCAGTTTCAAATTACGACTTTTTATACCGAAAATATGCCAATTACTGAAAACGGCGATGGGTCATATTTTGCCCAAACCCCCCTGCAGTTTTTAAAATGTCTGAAATGTCGGAAATTTGACTCCTGAGCGTTATTTTTTTCCAAATTCTGACTCTCTGCACCTATTTTCAGTTTCAAATTACGACTTTTTATACCGAAAATATGCCAATTACTGAAAACGGCGATGGGTCATATTTTGCCCAAACCCCCCTGCAGTTTTTAAAATGTCTGAAATGTCGGAAATTTGACTCCTGAGCGTGATTTTTGAGCCGAATTCTGGCTCTCTGCACCTTTTTTCAGTTTCAAATTACGACGTTTCATTCCGAAAATATGCCAATTACTGTAAACGGCGATGGGTAATATTTTGCCCAAACCCCACTGCAGTTTTCAAAATGTCTGAAATGTCGGAAATTTGACTCCTGAGCGTGATTTTTAAGCCGAATTCTGACTCTCTGCACCTATTTTCAGTTTCAAATTACGACGTTTCATACCGAAAATATGCCAATTACTGAAAACGGCGATGGGTCATATTTTGCGAAACCCCCCTGCAGTTTTCAAAAGGTCTGAAATGTCGGAAATTTGACTCCTGAGCGTGATTTTTGAGCCGAATTCTGACTCTCTGCACCTATTTTCAGTTTCAAATTACGACGTTTCATACCGAAAATATGCCAATTACTGTAAACGGCGATGGGTCATATTTTGCCCAAACCCCCCTGCAGTTTTCAAAATGTCTGAAATGTCGGAAATTTGACTCCTGAGTGTGATTTTTTATCCGAATTCTGACTCTCTGCACCTATTTTCAGTTTCAAATTACGACGTTTTATACCGAAAATATGCCAATTACTGAAAACGGCGATGGGTCATATTTTGCCCAAACCCCCCTGCAGTTTTCAAAATGTCTGAAATGTCGGAAATTTGACTCCTGAGCGTGATTTTTTATCCGAATTCTGACTCTCTGCACCTATTTTCAGTTTCAAATTACGACGTTTCATACCAAAAATATGCCAATTACTGAAAACGGCGATGGGTCATATTTTGCCCAAACCCCCCTGCAGTTTTCAAAATGTCTGAAATGTCGGAAATTTGACTCCTGAGCGTGATTCTTGAGCCGAATTCTGACTCTGCACCTATTTTCAGTTTCAAATTACGACTTTTTATACCGAAAATATGCCAATTACTGAAAACGGCGATGGGTCATATTTTGACCCATCGCCCCATATATAGGGCCTGTTGCTACTTTATTGATGTCACTTTCGGTAGCGGAAAACTATGGCCCACAGGATCTCTAAGGTCTTCTGATATCTGTACAGTACACTCATCGCTTCATAAATCTTGTCTAAGACAATGATTATTCTAATGAAATTACTATTTAATAGAAAAAATTGACTTGTAAACTTAAAAAATATTTAAGCTGCAAAAAAAAAAAAAAATATCCTAAGTGAGCCCCTTTTAATATAATAAATTTTAATTCACAAAAAATTGTAATGGCTCCACTGCTTGTTATACGGATATAATTTACACTGTTCACTCACTCTAGTACTGTACATTGATGTTCACCTGCAGCAGGAGCAGCACAGAATTATGTTGGGAGCGATGAGTGTGCTGACACACTCGGGTTGTTTGGCATGAACAATTGTGATATTTTCATCATTCCTATATTTCATATTTCTAGTGCTCTTGCACTCGATTCTATACACCTTTACATATTAGAGTTCACTTAAGGCTCAACTCGTGCACTATCTACTGACATTCCACTCAATATTGATCCCTTCATTTTGTCATTGTATTATAAAAATTCATTTGTAATGTCCTGCTGATCATCAAATATTTTCTATATGGAGCAATGCTCAGTTGTTTATATATTACATTAATGTTGTCTTTTGATACAGCAAGTTTTGAAACTTGTTTTACTGCAAGGTTTCATGACAGTAATTAGCTAGGTAATTGTATATTCCTTTTGTTGTGCTTTATTAATAAAATTTAACTTTGTAAATTTCTTTATTTAACTTAAAGAAGTATAACTGAATGATTGTGATTCATGGCCATGTTCATGACCTTTGATCGCACCAACTATTTATTTCTTAAGTTACTGGGAGGAGGAGGAGGGGGGGGGGTGGAGGAACCCAACATGTCTACTTTTTATTTACCTATGTCTCCCCCCCCAACTTCTCTCCCTACCACCCACCTCTCCTGCAAGACACACCAAGGAAGAGCACATTGGGCCCTTGCACAAGGATGATGGAACATTTACACATGACAGCAAAGAAATGAATTACAGAGAGAGAACTGGAGAGAACAAGAGAGCGCAAGAGAGAGAGAGAGGGAGAAAGAGAGCAAGGGAGAGAGGGGAAGAGGGCGTGTCCCAACAGGGAGGGAGGGAGGGGGTGTGGGGAAGGGGGGGGGGAGGAGAGAGATAGAGATATTGTATGTCACTATCTATGGTATCCAGTTGACGTAAGGGGGGGGCAGTGTTACCCTGACTTGTTAATCCCTTGTTAATCCCAACACACACAGTACAATTTAGGTCCCAACTTGAGCTCACAGTGAGGTTAGTACCTCATTCTCTATCAATCTATCAAGATTACCATTCTATTATCGAATGAAATGCATTATATGTGACTACTATATGATATTATATAAACCTTGCACACTTGTTGAAGACTTGAGAGAAGGGCATTTACCAGTCACCACCCAACAAGCACAACCAGGCAGTTCCACGGCGGGTTTTCCCACGCTGGCCATCAGGTCATGTCGCTCCACTTGGTTCTCCACTCTGTACATGCACAGGTGCTGCCATTAGCTCCACTTTGGTTTCTTCGCTCTATTGCTTGAGAAAAAAAATATGACTATGCTACGTTGCACCTTGCTTGCTACACACTGCGAGAGGCCAAATACTATGATCTAGCTTCTATACTCCTTCAATGTCCCGAGTATTTGACGAATTTCCGTGGACCTCATTAACACGTGTTTCCCCCCCACCGGCGGCAGCCTACTCACTCTGTCTGTCTGTGTGTGTTTACTAGTTGTGTTTACTAGTTGTGTTTTTACGGGGGTTGAGCTTTGCTCTTTCGGCTCGCCTCTCAACTGTCAATCAACTGTTTTACTAACTACTATTTTTTTTTTCCCCCACACCACACACACCCCAGGAAGCAGCCCGTGACAGCTGACTAACTCCCAGGTACCTATTTACTGCTAGGTAACAGGGGCATTCAGGGTGAAAGAAACTTTGCCCATTTGTTTCTGCATCGTGCGGGAATCGAACCCGCGCCACAGAATTACGAATCCTGCACGCTATCCACCAGGCTACGAGGCCCTCTGTGTGTGTGTGTGTGTGTGTGTGTGTGTGTGTGTGTGTGTGTGTGTGTGTGTGTGTGTGTGTGTGTGTGTGTACTCACCTAATTGTACTCACCTAATTGTGCTTGCGGGGGTTGAGCTCTGGCTCTTTGGTCCCGCCTCTCAACCGTCAATCAACTGGTGTACAGATTCCTGAGCCTATTGGGCTCTATCATATCTACATTTGAAACTGTGAATGGAGTCAGCCTCCACCACATCACTTCCTAATGCATTCCATTTGCTAACTACTCTGACACTGAAAAAGTTCTTTCTAACGTCTCTGTGGCTCATTTGGGTACTCAGCTTCCACCTGTGTCCCCTTGTTCGCGTCCCACCAGTGTTGAAAAGTTCGTCCTTGTTTACCCGGTCGATTCCCCTGAGGATTTTGTAGGTTGTGATCATGTCTCCCCTTACTCTTCTGTCTTCCAGTGTCGTGAGGTGCATTTCCCGCAGCCTTTCCTCATAACTCATGCCTCTTAGTTCTGGGACTAGTCTAGTAGCATACCTTTGGACTTTTTCCAGCTTCGTCTTGTGCTTGACAAGGTACGGGCTCCATGCTGGGGCCGCATACTCCAGGATTGGTCTTACATATGTGGTGTACAAGATTCTGAATGATTCCTTACACAGGTTCCTGAACGCCGTTCTGATGTTAGCCAGCCTCGCATATGCCGCAGACGTTATTCTCTTTATGTGGGCTTCAGGAGACAGGTTTGGTGTGATATCAACTCCTAGATCTTTCTCTCTGTCTGTTTCATTAAGTACTTCATCTCCTATTCTGTATCCTGTGCCTGGCCTCCTGTTTCCACTGCCTAGTTTCATTACTTTGCATTTACTCGGGTTGAACTTCAACAGCCATTTGTTGGACCATTCACTCAGTCTATCCAGGTCATCTTGTAGCCTCCTACTATCATCCTCTGTTTCAATCCTCCTCATAATTTTTGCATCGTCGGCAAACATTGAGAGGAACGAATCTATACCCTCTGGGAGATCATTTACATATACCAGAAACAGTATAGGTCCGAGGACTGACCCCTGCGGGACTCCACTTGTGACGTCTCGCCAATCTGAGACTTCACCCCTCACACAGACTCGTTGTCTCCTGTTGCTTAGGTATTCCTCTATCCACCGGAGTACCTTCCCTCTCACTCCAGCCTGCATCTCCAACTTTCGCACTAGCCTCTTGTGTGGCACTGTATCAAAGGCTTTCTGACAATCCAAAAATATGCAGTCTGCCCACCCTTCTCTTTCTTGCCTTATTTTTGTTGCCTGGTCGTAGAATTCAAGTAACCCTGTGAGGCAGGACCTGCCATCCCTGAACCCATGTTGATGCTGTGTTACAAAGTTCCTTCGCTCCAGATGCTCCACTAGTTTTTTTCGCACAATCTTCTCCATCAGCTTGCATGGTATGCAGGTTAGGGACACTGGCCTGTAGTTCAGTGCCTCCTGTCTATCCCCTTTCTTGTATATCGGGACTACGTTAGCTGCTTTCCAAATATCTGGCAGTTCCCCTGTTGCCAGTGATTTGTTATACACTATGGAGAGTGGTAGGCTCAGTTCTCTTGCTCCTTCCTTTAGAACCCAAGGGGAGATTCCATCTGGGCCTATAGCCTTCGTCACGTCCAACTCTAGTAAACACTTCCTTACTTCCCCACTGGTAATCTCAAACTCTTCCAGTGGTTCCTGGTTAGCTATTCCCTCACTTACCTCTGGAATTTCTCCTTGTTCTAAGGTGAAGACCTCCTGGAATTTCTTATTCAATTCCTCACACACTTCCTTGTCATTTGTAGTGAATCCTTCCGCCCCTATACTTAATCTCATAACCTGTTCCTTTACTGTTGTTTTTCTCCTAATGTGGCTATGCAACAATTTAGGCTGAGTCTTTGCCTTGCTTGCGATGTCATTTTCGTATTGTCTTTCTGCCTCTCTTCTCATCCTGACATATTCATTCCTGGCATTCTGGTATCTTTCTCTGCTCTCCAGTGTCCTGTTATTCCTATAGTTTCTCCATGCCCTTTTACTTTGCTGCTTAGCTAGCCTACATCTTTGATTAAACCATGGGTTTCTCATCTTCATTTCTCTGTTTTCCTTTTGGACTGGGACAAACTTGTTTGCTGCGTCCTTGCACTTCTGCGTGATGTAATCCATCATATCTTGGGCCGTCTTTCCCCTGAGCTCTGTTTCCCATGCTATATCTGTTAGGAATTTTCTTATCCCCTCATAGTTTCCCTTTCGGTATGCTAACCTTTTGGTTTCGGTATCCCTCCTCGAGTTCAATAACCCTTCTTCAATCAAGTACTCAAACACCAGTACACTGTGGTCGCTCATTCCTACTGGGTCCTCAAAACCGATTTCTCTTATGTCGGAGTCGTTCAGAGTGAAGACTAGGTCGAGTCTCGCTGGTTCGTCATTGCCTCTCATCCTTGTGGGTTCTCCGACATGCTGCGTTAAAAAGTTGCTTGTCACCACCTCCAATAGTTTGGCTCTCCACGTATCCTCGCCTCCATGCGGTTCCTTGTTCTCCCAGTCAATCTTTCCGTGATTGAAGTCGCCCATGATGAGCAGGTGGGATCTATTTCTACAGGCAGCAGAGGCTGCCCTCTCAATTATAGTGTTAACTGCCTTGTTGTTGTTTTCATACTCTTGACTGGGTCTCCTGTCATTTGGTGGAGGGTTGTATATTACTGCTACTACTATTCTTGGTCCTCCCATTGTTATGGTGCCTGCTATGTAGTCTCTGAACTCCTCACAGCCCGGGATGGCCATCTCCTTAAAACTCCATTCCCTTCTCATGAGTAGGGCCACTCCGCCTCCTCCTCTACCTTCCCTCTCTTTCCTTATTACTGTATACTCCTGGGGAAACACGGCATTCGTTATGATTCCAGAGAGTTTTGTTTCAGTGAGTCCGATTACATCTGGGTTAACTTCTTGTGCTCTTTCCCTTAGTTCACTTGTCTTGCTTGTGATCCCATCTGTGATGATCCCATCTGTGATCCCATGTGTGTGTGTGTGTGTGTGTGTGTGTGTGTGTGTGTGTGTGTGTGTGTGTGTGTGTGTGTGTGTGTGTGTGTGTGTGTGTGTGTGTGTGTAGAAAAAATTAGTAGTAACAGTCGAGAGCTAATCACTAACAAAACTACTGTATTAAAGACCAAAGGCATTTCAACATGCTCCCTCCACATATAAGGGGCATAATTGGCTGACCTCTCAAGAGTCATCAAAAGAGAAATTGATAAAACGCCTTCAAAGGATACCTGCTCAACGAGGCTATGAGTCATACACCAGCCTGTGAGCAGCTGTGTCCAACAGCCTGGTTAACCAGACCACCAACCAGGAGCCCTGGTCAGACATACAAGATGCAGTCAAACCGACTATTGAAAGAAAAAGGAATGTAAAAGAAAGTGTCTGAAGTCTCTGACCAGGCTGAGTGTCAGGGGGCCATTGATACCTTCACGTACTTCACGTGACTAACTGGACACCTGATACTTCATTGGCTTCAAGTAATTTTGAAAAACTACTAAGCCCATAAGGTTGTAATAGTGATTGGTTTTAAATTCACTCATTATTATGTTAAAAAGCATTCTATGAAAACAAATAGTCTACATAACATCCTATGTTATTCTGTTATATTCTGACTATTCACTACAAATATACATTAAACAAGGAGCTATAAAAGTCTCGGCTCATAAGGACTGAGCCTAGAGACTTATGGCCCTGAACTATCATGAATGCAACTATATTCTGAAAGACTTGTCCAATGTCCTGTTAAGTTTTAAGTTCTTACCTATACATTGCACACATTTATTCAAATATCATGACTCATTAAAATATGCAGCAAAATCTCTTCTCACTTACAATACACATACCAATCAATCGATCTTTACCAAGTTCTGATACCACTTCCTCAGATTTTGTCATCTTATTTGCCAATAACTTAAGAACCTTACTGCCATATGTAGGAGTCGATGAAACAATAAAACAATAAATAGTACTCACATGTTTTAACTTTTATTAACTTAATTACTGAATTTTATAAATCATTTATACAGTTTTGATTTGCGTGGGTGTGGGAACTGAAAGGGAGGCATGTGAATTAAGGAAGGCAGGAGAATGTTAATGTCGGTGGTCACGCGAGAGGGAGGTAGTCCGCAAACCCTCACTCTTAGTGAAATCTATTTGAGCATAACTGAGGGGTTCATCTTCCTCTCCAACCACAGGGTCTTGAGTACATGCTCCTTGAGTAACCGTCCCACTCACAGCTCGACGCCCAGTTCGGGGTGAAGGCCTGACACTTTCACATTTAGCTGGACCTAGATCTAATGAGACATAATTTAGTCCACTGTCTGCACTGCCACTGCCAATAATTGCCGAGGATGGCTGACTGGTCACAGAAGGAACAGTGGAATGAGCTGCTAAATCTGCTGGCATATCTAAGACACGACTTGTTCCACTTGATCCACTTGACCCACCCTCTCGCCGCCCCACACCCACGTTAACCACAGTACAGGTGGAAGATGCAGAGGAAAGGCCACCCTCACTAAGAGAGGATACAGATGATACAGACCCACCTAAAGTAGGTGATGTAGGTGGTGAATATGACACTGGTGAGGAGCATGCTGAAGCTGCACGCCCATTGTTACCCTGACATCCAGACCCACTTCTAGGTTCTGAAAGTTGTTTCTTAACACGCACCTCACTGCTTACAGCACTTCCTTCTGGAGCTCCAGGCCCACTATGACTTCGACACCGTTCACTAGAACTGTTGCCAGCAGAGCTAACAAAATTTAGTCGTTCAAGAGTGGCAGTGAGAGAAGGGTCTGGTCGAACACCAAGTAATGCTGGGGGAATGTCTGGGCGATGAGCTACCATTCGGGGAGATGAGGGCTTTGGTGGTGGCGGTGGTGGTTGCCCAGGAGTCATAAGTAAATAACCACTCTCACCACCACTACCACCTTCCGAGTCCCCACCACTACTAACAGTATTAGATTTTTCACTATCTTTTCGACTATGTTGTCTAGAAATCCCTTTTCCTATATTAAGGCTTTTTTTATCACTTGCATCATTATTCCCAGGGATATTGGTCTTGCTACTAGGAGGAATCTTATTCAAAGCAGGAGGAAGCTGCGGAGGTGTCTGAGAAGTGGTAACAGATTCAGAACGTCCCCCTGGGCACATATTAACATAATCATGAGGTTTGTGTGTATCTTCTTCTGAAACTTTACTGGATCCCATTGGAGATATATTCATATAATCTGACAAGGATGTATTGGATACTTTACGCTGTCTACTTTCTGTTATAAGTTTATCACAAGTACCTAGTGCTAAATTAACATATGCCCCTTGATCACTACTACAGGTATTTGCCAGCTGCTGACTGGTGCTGCCTTTACCTAATAATGATTCCAAGCCAACAGACCCCTGACTTTCCTCCTGCTTTGTGTCTGCCTGAGATGCTGCCTCACATATCCCCAAAATTCTCTTGCTGCAATCATTAACACTCATTGTTTGTTTACTCTGCTGTTCACCACTGTTAGGAACTGTCTGTGAAGATGCAGTGGCACTCAGATTATCACCTGGTATCGCACTCTCTTCAGTCTCTATACTCGATTCTTCAATGCAGCTTGTGCCAATGCCTGAGTTTATACTGGAGGATATTCCCCCAGAATTGTCTTTACCAACACTGTCTTTACGACCCTCCTTATCATCCCTGTTTTTACTACGAGTCAAACTTGAAAATGGACTAGGAGTGCCTCGATTAGATTTTGGTAGTGGACTACCAGTGGGGGAGAGAGGTGTCTTAGGGGGTGTGCCGGAGTTTTTACGGCCTAGTAGAGTGCTCAAGGATGATAAGGGACTTGTACCTTTTTTGCTCATTTCCTGTAATACTTCACTATCACCACTTTTTACAACAACATTTATTGGTTCAGATTTCTTTCTTTTAGTGCTTTCCTTAAATGATTTTCTCTTACTATTTTTCTTTTCTTTTTTCTTATGTTTCTCCCCATCAATTGAATGAGAAGAAGGGTCAGTATTACTACGAAAGTCTACAGGCATATATTCGTCCAATTGTGAAGTACTGTCTTGGGAAGACAATGGATTTAAAGTGGACGAAATCTTTCTGACTCTAGCACCAATGGAAGATGAGCTGTTTGAAGTTGTGGATGATGAAGATAATGAGGCGAGAGGAAGTGGTCCTAAGCCTTTTCCTTGACTCATATCCACATAGCCATCATGTGACCCTGAAGAACATGAAGATCCATATCGATCACTGCCTCTAGACATGTCTACATAAGGATCTGCAAATGAGGTTTGTCTAATCAAAGACTCTCTGCTGTTCATATCCAAGTATTCTGAGGTACATAAAGGCTGGGAAGTATTTATGGCAGGTTTCATGGGAAGGTAACCATCATAAGAATCTGAAGTTTTGCGATGAGGGCTTGGGTTGATCTCAAGTTCACAGTAGTTCCCTCTTTCAGAAAGCTCAATACTTTTGGTCGATAACTCGCTCTCGGATTTCTTCTTGTCTCGTTTAATGGAATCGAATACAGATTTCCCATTCCCTGAGGATTTAGAATTCGAGCGATGTCTTTGACCAGTTAGAGTTCTTTTAATGCTTTCAAAGCTACTACTCTTCTTCTCCTTATCAGCAGATATACTGTCACAACTTTTATTTTTTGAAAAGTCAAATTCCATCAGGTCATTGTTGCGTTCTTGGCTTCGAGCTTGAAGGAAGCCTCTGAAGAAGGTTCCCGGAGTGCCTGACCAAGAGTTAGATATTGGAGACGATCCCAATATGGGAGCACTGCAAATGAGAAAAAGATAATATTAATAAAGATTAACAAAATTCCCGACATTAGTATTCATAAGGCATGCTAACACAGTTTACGGGGATAAGTCATGGTATTAATATTAAAGGAACCTATAAAATAAGGATCAACTGTATCCACTTCTACAGTATTTCAGAAATATAAATTACAAATTTGGTTGACTCTCAAATGAAATAGATATACAAGTACAATGCATCAATAAATAATTGATGCATTGTACTCCATTGAACATTGGGCACTAATAAATATACAGTATTTGATTGAATACAGTATATTTATTAGCTTGTATTCAATAAACATGAAATTAAAGATGACAGAATTTGTGAAGATACATAATAAGTAGCATCAAGAAAATGTTAGAAACATGTCAACAATTAGATTACTGAATCTTCAAAATAGACTCACTGCCTTAAGAAATTCCTGCATTTGAAAGTAAGTATATTACCTAATGAAACACTACAACAGAGAGAGCCGTCCTGCTACTGTACCACTGAATGTTCCTATCTTTTACATTCCTACCGAAGACACTTTGCTCTCGTATCCAATCTAATTGTTTTGAAGTGACTTGACTCCTTCATTACCGTCTCATTTTATCTACAAAAAAATATACTGTATTGTTAATGCTACCGTGCCAGCAATAATCTTAACTCATCAATATTTGTAATAATTTCACCCCAATTTAATTTTTTTTAACCCTAATTACCCATTTTGACAATTATTTCCACCTCAGGAAAATGTAAATAATAAATCCTTGAGATTAACTTAAATTAACTTGACTATTCCAGTAAGATGTTATATTTTGACTTTCCTTCAATTACTTATGAACTGTATTTTCAAATATTAATATCTCAAAAGATGATTCACAAACAGAAAATGAACAGCTCTTGGTGCTATAGTAAAGCATGCCATGCACAATAAAAACCATTTTAGAAAATATTAATCACTGTATTAATTTAAGATATGAAGTGCCTTTTTGTAAGTTGCAGTGTACTGCTTCACTAGTAGATTGTATAATTCACATACTAGAATGCTTTCAAAACTCTTGATATGCTCTACATATAACTAGACTTGGCGGCATAATTTTAAGCACTAGCCTCAAACAATTATGTTAATGCATTATATAGCATTCAATAATACTTCATTAGCAGCATTATTGAACTCATTTTTGACTGTATTCTACCAAGGATTGTGTATGTAGGGCAAAACAAAATTATTGTGCAAAATATGATACACACCATAACATGTTTAAAATATAGTATGTGTGAAATTCTTATTTATACATGTGATTGTCATCATTATTGTTTTCCACTTTCATGGGGTGGCAACAGTCCAGAAAAAATAGGCAAGCAAGAATGCACAATGAAAAATGATTATATATTAAAAATTGGACTCGTTCATTCATTTTGCTGTACTGAACCTGTTAACTCATAATTGTAATGCTGTTTACCATTATTACAATACATATATGTACAGTACAACCTCAAAGATTCCAAGCCTCAAGACAGTGGACCACTACTGGAATAGTTCACTCAAATCAAGATGAGAGGACTGTTATTCTGAAAGACCACCAAGAAGAGGACCGACTTCAAACCACACTTTCTAACCAATTTATATATTACTGTATAAATATGTTCTTATTTTACAGTACAGTACTTGTACTGTACTATAAAATGTTCACATTAAATATAGAATGACTTTTTCGTACGTGGATCAATACTACCACCACCTGTCATTTTAAGACCATCTGATCTTTTGTTCTATGCTAGCTTGGTATTAATGCACTGTTCCCCATTACAGTATTCAAAAAATTTCAACTATTATTCTTTTGATTTTACCTCGAGTAGAATAGACATCAATTATCAAGAGGAAAGAGATGTCTCTTAACCCTTCAACTGCACAATAATGTTTCCAAGTAACTTAGGCAAATTACAGAGTAATCAAATCCATGTGTATACCAAATTATGAGAATTGGTGGTAAAGTTATTTGCCGATACAATAGCATGTGTTTACACTCACACATATACAGTGCATTAATTTATGAAATAAGGCCTTTGATACAGTATCACACAGGAGACTGCTATTCAAACTTGAGAAGCAGGCAGGAGTAAGTGGAAAGGTCCTAGCATGGGTAAGGAACTACCTAACAGGAGCCAGAGAGTAACGGTAAGGGGCAAGAAGTCGGACTGGTGAACAGTAACACGTGGAGTACCTCAAGGATTAGTGCTGGGACCAGATCTATTTCTAATATATGTAAATGACATTTACAGGAGTAGAGTCCTACATGTCGATGTTCGTGGATGACGCAAAAATTAATAAGAAGAGTTGTGACAGATCAGGATTGTAGGATCCAAGAGGACTTGAACAGGTTGCAGGCTACTGGAGTTCAACACTAGCAAATGTAAAATTATGGAAACAGGATTAGGTAATAGGAGACCAAAGGGACAGTACACAATGAAGGGAAACTGCCTACCTGTGACAATTTGAGAAAGACCTGGGAGTGGACGTAACACCTAATCTAACTCCTGAGGCACATATAAATAGGATAATGACAGCAGCATACTCTATACTGGCAAAAGTTAGAACATCATTCAGAAACCTAAGGAAGGAGGCATTTATGGTGCTTTACACTGCTTACATGAGACTAGTCTTAGAGTATGCTACCCCATCATGGAGCTTCCACCTGAAGAAACACAAGGAAACTGGAAAAGTTTAGAAGTTTGCAACAAGGCTCGTCCCAGAGTTATGAGGGATGGGGTATGAAGAGCGCCTGACAGTGAAAGAGATGAAATATTCACACTGAATACTAATAGAACAAGGGGACATGGGTGGAAGCTGGAAACTCAGATGAGTCACAGATGTTAGGAAATTTCTTTTAGAGTGAGAGAAGTGGAAAAATGGAATGAACTTGAGGAGCAGGTTGCAGGTTGTAGAAGCAAATTCTATTCATAATTTTAAAACTAGATATGATAGGGAAATAGGACAGAAGTCAGTGCTATAAACAACTGGTGGCTAGAAAGGAGGGATCTTAGAGTCAATGCTCGATCCTGCAGACACAAATAGGCGAATACAATATTCTGTACTCACTCCTGATTAACAAGTATGGGGTCGGCTAAAGATGTCTACCTGAGCACCCTGGAGCTTAGTACAAATTATAGTTGTGAAGGCTGTAAAGCCAAGAGCATAAACAAATTAGCTATAGAGCATTAGGTGAACAGAGGACTAAGGTGGTAGAAATCGTGCCCATATATCTCACTTTGCCCAGGAATAAAACTCTGATCCAATCGATTATAAGCAGACTGTACAGTACATGTATTGCATAGTAAAATTTGCAAAAGGTGCCAATCACAAAATATCATTACAGTACAGTACAGTATTTTCCTGATGAGCGTGACGGAGAAATCTGACGATTCAAATGCAACCTTTCCTGCAAGAAGGAATAATTCACCTGATATTCATTTAAAGTAAATACTCCAACTCTACAAACCCTACAAGTAATTCAAAAGTTTATTTCAGAACTTACCTGAGTTTATATAATTGATGAGCATTTAACCCAAATTACTAGATGACACTATACAATACATGATGGAAAATACATTCTATATTAAGCCCCATATGAAGAGAATGAAGTAACAGCTGGTCATGCGGCTAATTAGTGATCATGGTTTCGGGCAACCACTAAGCATCTCTAGTAAAGCAAGCAAAAACTATATTTCACAGGTAAACTCAAAATAAACTTCCATAACTATCTCAATACAGTATTTCCAAAGCAATAAATAATAAATAAAACTACTCTTTAAAAAAAAAATTACAGTATCTTACAAGGCACTTTCAAAGCTTACAATTTAACATCTATTCTATGAAAATATTATGCTAAACTGCAAAACTACAGTTGGCTTCAGGATACTAAATGAGCAGCTCAAGGCATACCATCAGACAATAATAAAAAACAAAATTCAAAGAGATGAGACAGACATCAAAACCCCTTTAACCTGTTTCTGAAGACTACAACCCACAGAGCTCAAGATCATATTCCTTTGTATGCTATCATGTCTCCTGAAGTGAATCAATCTGCTGTGCAGAGATAACATCCCTACCTTGTTGATTTGCTTTTCACTTGCTTTCCCCTCTCCTTAATAGAAGAAGAGAACTCGGCGACAGACACAGATGTTGCCGCAATGGCACCACCTGCTACCTGGCCGGCTCTCCCACCTGCAAGCCTGAGGCTGACACGTGACCCCACAGAGAAGGCTCGAACACGGGCAGGTTCTGCTGGGCTCACTTCCAGTCTATAGTTGTTGTTGACCCACACAGGAGGGATGGAGAAGGCAGGAGGAAGGAGCAACAGGACCAGTGTTACTACAGTTACTATTTTAGCAACACAAAAGCAGTGGCACCACAGAACAGAATTACCTCCTATTGCCCACATTCACTACATTCTATAACACATACCACTCATAGCTCATAGTTCTTAACATTTAGCACAACCTCAGTATTAGTGGGGCAAGCAAATGTCAGTTTCACAAATATAATCCCTCACTTATGGTGTGCACAGTTATAAAGTCATCATCCATTCCAATAAGCTATGTACAACTTTCATAATATATTACAGTATTTATGACTATGCTAATCAAGATAAAAGTTACATGTTAGTAAATGCAGTCATGTTTGAACACTTTAAGTACTATACATTTCTAAACAATAGCATTTGCATCTTCATATTTATACATAGTATCTGAGAGAAATATATACAAAAATTAGAAAACAAAACTGAAATTAAAAGTGTATTTACAGCACTACCCCAGCAGAGGTTATTCGAGTAAAACGTTCCAGGTAAATACGTCAATGCTGTATTCTCTTAAACACAGAGAAAACTACAGTATGCCCCCATACAGTGTGAGTAATGTCTTTCGGGAATACTTCACACTGCACAAAACTGTTGTAATGACGATAGAATACATGCTAAATCCTCCCCCCTCAAAAAAAAAAAAAAAAAAAAAAAAAGTGTGCAACATATTTGGGAAGTATAACTGCAGAACCTAAAACTTGTTCTCAAATAAGGGCATGATTGTAAATCAAGCAGAATGAATTTGGTGTACACGAGTCATGCCTTCCCTGTGTGTGAACTGGGTAAAGTGGCACTTGTGCTTTTACTCACTCAATAAGTGTTAGCCAGTGAGTTATACAAGGAGGGGAGGGGAAAGGAATGAAGAGTGTGAGGAGAAGAGAATGGAAGGAGGGATAGAGGGGGAGGGGAAAGAGGGGTAAGATATGGGGAGGGGGAAGAGGGTAAGATAGATAGATAGATATAAAAAAATGCACGATTTGCATGATGCCCAATTTAGTTTCACTTTCGGTCAAAACCTTGTAATGTTGGGTGTCAAGTTAATGCCCTCATCTCAAGGAACGCAGGGAACACTACTGGGATTGTGCATCTCATTTTTTTTTTTTAGTTAATATGAACGATAGAAAATTGTTAAGCCAATTTTGGGTGACTCAGAGTGAGAGTAATTTTAGCTTCAGGATGGAAGTGGAGAGTGAGAAGATGCTATTTTTTGGGGGGTGGGGGTAAGTGGGGAAGGGTAGGTTGGATAGGGGAAAGAGGTGGGATGGAAGGGAAAGTGGTAGGGAGGTTGGGGGGAAGGCAGGAGGGAGGAAGTTATCCTTCATAGACCACATTGTATTCCACCAAAGAAAAGAAGTGGTCTATGTCTCAGCCAATTGGTACTTCATAACAGGAAGTCAGCCAGCTGTGCAGCCTATTGGCAAGCAGGCCTACTCTTCATTCCCTGTCCTTCATTTAAAACTGAAACCTGAGAAAACCATCTGGTGAAGACCCCAGCCAGAGTCAAGCTTTTGAAGAGCACATGTCACACAACGTGGATCCATGTTCTCTTTTGCCAGAGAAAACAGGAGGTATTAACATGTATTACATCAAGTTAACTGATATGCACTGTACTGTACTTCAGGTAATTCAACCTCAATCAAATCCAATGCTGTACTTGCTGAACGTTATCATACCAGCAGTTGTGGGACAAATACCGATCTCATAGCTTTGAGATGATAGAGGATAAAAAAGAAGTGTGTGTATTCATTGTGAAAAACAAGTCATCCAGTACATATAGAAGTTACCGAAGACACAAAAGTTCTCTTTTTGGAAAAGTGTGGTAGACAGATGGAATAAAATAAATGAGAGGTAGTGTATCCCAAAACCACTGGAAGCTTCAGAACTTCATATGACAAAAGACAGGAAACCACAAGTGCAGCGCTTATCCTGTAACCAACATAAAAAATTAAACTTAGGTATTTATGCGCACACACAAATATACAGTACAGTATAAAGTATAATTGTACTGTACATACCACATAAGAAAATTCTACAAAACTACTACACAAAAGAAAAACGGTCTAAAACAAGAAACCACTTAAAAACCCACAGGAGCAAGAAAGTTTATAGTGAATTGCTTGGCAAGCCTCAAAATAAAAAAAAAAAAAAAAAAAATAAAAAGATCACCCTTAATATGGCATAAAATACAGTGGAAGCTTATAGCAGTTTAGTGAGAGGACAGGTCAGAGAGCCATAGAACATGCAGCACACTGCTCCCAGGTGACATGGTGCCATAAATCCGCGTTCAAGGGAATCGTAGCAATACGTATCTACCCATAGTCCCAAGCCAACGGTTACACACACCTGCATACACACAAATTATCAAGAACAAATGACCTGAATAATAACAAAGTGAATGACTAATAACTTCTAAACTGTTTATATTCATATATCCATCATGTAGTGACACTAGGGCCTTATAACGAAAGTAGGGCAGCCATTAATCAATACCCTTCAATTTTACAGAACATTTATACTGATGCTAAGCAAAACACAACATTTTCAGAGTATCAATTCAATCTGACCTATACACCAAAAGCTATGTGTAAGGTCATTTTAAGTTTGAGCATGACCTTTACCTCCTGGAGTCTCAATAACCTAGCTGTTATAACTAGTATTGTATCTATATATATGTAAAGAAGTGTTTTTGAAATTAGGGACATCAGTTGATTCTAAATACCAAAAAGGCATGTAAATTTTACTGAAGTTGGCCATTATGTGAAATAACCCTTGTACTAAAGTCAAAAGTTAATCTTTTCACCTTATTGAGCACTAAAATTAAACAAAAAAGATTATATTTTAAACCCCCTTTCTATAAGAGTAAATAATTCAGCAATAAAATAAAATGTTACAGTGACAGGTACAGCTGTAATATTTTACAGCAGGTACAAGCATTTGGAATATACAGCAAGTAATTTACGAAATAGATCAATTGCACAATGGTGGATCAAACTGTTTTGACAGGAATTAAATTGTTAATGAACTTGTTGGTTTCATGAGGAAGTTGATGTATTTAACAAAGTATTTAACATCAACAATTATAATGTATCAAGGAATACTGGAGGAATTTAAATTTGTGGCAATATAATTGAAATGTTAATAAATAGATATGGTGTGACAGAAGCTGGGTATTCACGGACTGGCATAACTTGGGATATATAGTGTGGTGTAGTGAGTACAGAGGTTGTGATGATTACACACTTGCAATGACAACAGTATGCTATAACGTAGGTGTTATACATGAGGTCCTACTGCCCTTTCTAGTCAAATTTAGTCAGTTCAAAATTAAGAACTTTATTTATAAATTATTGTACATTGTACATTTATCCAATTACAATTAACAGTGTATAACAAAAAAAAAGTATTGAATGTAATGAAACACCAATTTCTGAGTGAGCCTTGGTGGCTTCCTGAAGCTACTACTACTAGGTGCCATCAATTGTGGATATCTTATTGACCTATTGGGACCACGAGGCCAGATCCTGACCCCCCTCAGAGAGCCACAGCGAGCAGTGGCACTATGTAGACCTTTTATGTAAAGGTATTCATGTCTGCCACCATCAAGGGCAGGAGCCCAGAAAGTCAGCAAAACAAAACAGACTACTGCTTGGTTAGAACAGAGACTAACCACAAAATAGCCAAGAAAACTTCCCTAACAATGTAAACAAATGATCGAAGATTTGTAAACCTAGCACAAGCTAGTTTGCCCCATCTCCCTGACGAAAAATACATTGAAGAAACCCCCCACGCCCAAAGAACAACCCAAGACAAACAAGAAAAGACTGCTGAAAGGTTGCAGACTGCTGCACATCATGGGCATGAGGGAAGACCACAGGCTGGCTAGACTATAGAAAATTGCAAATGACCTGAGAAACAAGGGATCCTGGGAAAATAGAGCAAACCACAAATAGTCCACTAAAACAGAATTGGCAGAACAAAGGCAGTGGCATAAAGCCACCACAAGACATGGCACATGATGCACCCTCGGCCAAACAACCAAGCATCAGAAGCCAACCAACTTCTCCCCCAGAAAATGAGCCGGCAGCAACCAAAGGAAGAGCCCAAGAGGGCCAATAGAACAAAGGAGCTGGTGCTGAAGGAGAGCAAGAAGCTCCTCCACCTGGCAACTGGAAGCCAGAGAAAGCAAAAACATCGCTTGTGGAAAACAAACCCGGACCAAAGGGGCCACTGGAAACAGAGTGGACTAAAGAAAAAAGAAGAACCCGGTCAAGAGGTTCAAACTCTGTTTTCTCTAGTTGCTCATTCTGGCACGAACCACAGAGAATGAGCAACTAAGGAGAATGGCAGCATCAACCAGACATGTAAACTGGAGCATGTATTTCCTTGGCTCTCAGAGTAGGTTGCACAAACCACAGTACGCCAAACCAGCAATAAACACTCCAGACCCAAGAAAACACTGATAGTTCAAGACAACCGGATTACCTTAAGGGGCGAGGGCCACCACCAGCAAGGATACCCCCAAAGGGAGTGTATCCTGATCACACCAGGGAAGATAACCCTGACAGTGCAATGCTAGCAGTTAAGCAGCACTCAGGAAAGGGATCCCCGAGCACATGCAGCCCCGTGGACACTAAACGTTTGGCTCACCCGACACAAATGCTCACAAGAACAGCCTCAAAGGCAAAAACCATTTATGAAAAAATGGGAGACTGGAGCCAGAGTGACTTGAGCAAGTGACCCGGCACCAGATGGTTACCTTACCTCGAGATGCTTCCGGGGCTTAGCGTCCCCGTGGCCCGGTCGTCGACCAGGCCTCCAGATACATCGAGTCAACGTATAAGAGCTGGTAGAGCAGCCGGGTGAATCGGTGTGCTCCCTCTCCTTCCCCCAAACTAGGGGGAAGAGGTGGGGCAAACTACCTCGTGTTAGTTTCACCAATTTTAAATCGTTTGTTTACATAGCTGGGGGGAGTTCTAACCAAGCAGTAGTCTGTTTTGTTTTGTTGACTTTCTGGGTGCCTTTCCTTGGTGGTGGCAGACATGAATAACTTTACATACAAGGTTTTCATAGTGCCACTGCTCCCTGTGCTTCTCTGATGGAGCCAGGATCTGGTTTGTGGTTCTCAGTAGGCCAATAAGAACTGACTGATGGCACCTAGTAGTGTGGCACCTAGTAGTATACTACTACTACTAGTAGTATGGAGTAGAAGTGTGCAATAGCTTCAGGGAGCCACAAGAGCCCCTGATATGACAATACTTATCACGACGTGATACAGAAAACATTAAAATGACTACAAACAATAGTAATTGGTACAATTTGGTCCAATAATGTACACAATTGACTAACTTTTTAAACTTGCCTAACTCTAGCAGCAATATACAGTACTGTATAGCTTCCCCTGATTTTGAATCTTTATTTAATGACAAACTGATCACATGTTGCTTACAATTACAAACGTGGCGGGGTATATTTTCAATGGAAATCAATAAAATACCTTAACCCTTAAAGTGTGGTTGTCCATCTATGTTCACTTACAGGGTAATGCAGGACAGTCTTAACATTCCATCAATCTCATTCCAACCATAGTCCTTAGGATTTAGGGCTAGTGGAAGGGAACTATCAGGAGAAAGCACCAAGCCATTATGACTATATAGCACTTCGAAGGGATCAGAATAAGGGTTTGGGATGGGGCAGGGAGAAGGAATGGTGCCCTACCAACTGGACGGTATCGGGTATTGAACACTGACCTGCATGAAGCAAGCCCATCGCTCTACCGTACAGCCCAACATGTGCGTGATTTACTCTCCACCTTTAACTGCACATGCCTGGTCATCATTAAATGCCTCAAAGAGAATGGCTGGAATGGGGAAGCATAACAGCACCAGCATTTGGTGAGCACACCAGGTAAATGAATGACTAGTCAAGGCTGGAAACAGTAGCTAGGTGCATAGCCACCTGGCAGTGAGCAGGTTAACTGGCAGGTGACCTACTTCACTAGGTGGTTCATCTTAAGTGTCTCATTTCCTATGTTTTGCTAACCTTACCATGCTGATTGTCTATTGTTTTGCTCACCTTTCTGGTTAGCCCTTTCTTGGTCATCTAGTATCCTCACACTCTCTGTGCCTCTTTAAAAGGGGACTAGGTTTTGAGCCTACAATTCCTGGTAGGATTACAAGGACTCGCAAGGGCCTGGTGTGGATTGAAGGGAGCCTCCAACACCAGCTCTCCCAGATAATAAATACTTGAAATATTTGTACAACTAAGCATGTGGTCTGGATGTTAAAAGGTCTGTTATATTTTGGAGCATTCTAATATACTGTATATATACATAAAAATACCTGGGAACTAATAACATTTACTTTCTTCTAATGCAATCAATGAAATCATAAGAACATGATGAATCTATGAATAAATAGCGAGGCCTGAATATCTATTCTCTTCTAGTACTCTTATCAGCAGGATGCTTAACATAATATTGAGAAACTCAGAAAAGAATATCCTATATGCACAACTTTAATCTTATAAACCTTAAATTGAATTTATCATGTGCCTGATTATTGAATTACACTTATGCCTCACCAAAGTTACATTTGCTCCATGTTTAAATTAGCTCTACCCTTTTGTATCAGGTTATGAGCATAGACCCAGATGTTACACCAGGCCAAGTTGATTTAATTTATAACAGTATGTTTTGATCTCTTGTTGCATCGAACTAGCAATCCATTTAACTATTTTGCCTCTTATGTTATGAGCAATAATAACAACTGAAGACTTATGACAGATGATAATGGTGATACTGAGAACAATTTCTCCTTAGCAAATATTTAATTATTAAGCTCCGCTAAATCAAATATATCTAATCGACAATTGCATATATGGGCACCATACAACCTCATAAAAGCCTGCTACCAAATGAGGCAATAACTCAAGTTATTAAAAACTTGGTACAAATTTTCAAAGTTTTAAAGTTTTAAACAATTTAGTGTTCCAACGATTCTAAGACACACATCCGTACTCCAACAATAAACATTCCAACGATGCTAAAATGCGTCATCCATCTCAAATTTCCCAAAAATCTCTATTATTCTTCTTATTATTTTATTGAAATTTTGTTTAGGACAAGAAGAGAGTGTGCATAGGTTATCAAGGGACCATATCTAGAGATCACCCCAGCCAACTACCTATCAGTCAAGACAATTATTATTGCTCTCCCTGCGAGTATTTCTACAATGCTTCGCAAATTACCAACTGGAGAAGTATGAATGCTATATCTTTTTTTTTACGCCAACATAGACCAATCATGCACACATGTCCATAAATGTTTTTATTATGATAAATAAAAATATGTAGTTTTTAAATATAAGGAATGTTAAATGTTCATAAACATTCATATATTCAGCACTGTTACACATAATCTATTAGAAAAAATAATAATTTTGTTTCGCATCTATACTCCAGCAAATTCATTTCAGAACATTTTGACACCAAATTTATAGTTATGGCCCAAACAAAGTGAAAGAAAAAAAAAATATGAACATCTCGGGCGTCGCTGAGTGGAACCTTGAGATGTCCGGAACATTTATGGTTTGGAATGCACTGATGGGTTGGAACATTAAAGTGTTAACATCGAGTTGATACTGCAATCATGAAGAAAACTTTACACAACATTTATTGCAACAAGACGTGTGATAGGAAACAAGAAGAGTTGCAAATGCCTGTATAAACCTGTAATGGCAAAACTAATCTGAGTGGGAGTTAAGAAAAACCAATCCTTAGGTTTTTCAATGTATCAATACAGAAACAGGAATGGATGATGATATTTTAATTTAGTGCAATATCGTGCTAGAATTTGAAAAACCGTTAACTAACATTATGCCAAGTCACCGACAATCATGTCAATAACCTTAAACTTTACAGGTTTTGTTGTGCAATAAATACCTTCAGCCATAAAGATGAATTCACAATTCAATCTCTCAAAATTCTTGAAGTACTTGTATCTGTATTATAACAACAATTAGCCATGCCAAGCAACAGTCCCAAAGCTGGTGTCATGCATCAGAGACCTGCTAATGTCTACTACATAACCAGTAATTCCTACCATGCAACAATTATGTACAGCCAAAATAGAGAATCTTGAGATGAGACATGTGTGACTTACCTATTCTTGCGGCTTCTAAATTGTTCAGGTTTAGAGCCAACCGAATTTGTTCTGATTGGTCGGTCTATGGAGGAATCGTCATCTTCAGAATAACCATAATATGAACCACTTCCACTTTTCTCAGCTATGAAATCAGGAAAACGATGATCAGAAGAAGGGGTTCCAGACGTAAATGAACAGCTGCTACCAGGAGACATTTCAGGAAACGAGTCACCTGTTAAGGAAAAATAATTACAGAGAGAGACCTATATAAGTATTAAAACTTTTATTTGACTTTCACCAGAAAAGTAGGAATGGTCTTTTGTATAAGTTATGGAAATAGTTTTAGATTCTGAATCTGACAACTGTAATCTTAAATCATTGATAAATGTAGCTTCTAGATCTAATTCTTGAGTACACAGTTTATAATTACAGATATTACATGTTATGCTGTTATTATGACTTTCTCTTAACTAAATAATTTGGTGTCAATTTGTATAAACTAACCCAACTATAAATGTACAAAACATTTACAAATAGAGTATTTCAATTTCAATTCAATTTCTACATCTTGGAATAACACACACCAAGCTGTACCACTTGAAATGTACAATGAAGAACTCAACTCCACTCCACAAGAGAGATTTAGTTATATGTAATAAATTCTGCAAAATTAGACGATCAGTTTCTCATAACAGGTCAAATATAAACATGAAATTCATTGATACCGTCAGCTAATTTTATACTAACTAAATTATTCTACAGTTACATCATTAAAGATACAAAATTACAGATCATTTAAGTATTTGATATAAGCACATACCATCAGATGGGCTGTAAGGAATGGGTGTAGGAACAGCAGGCGTAGGAGTCATATCTAAGTAGCCCTCTGAGCGGTCTTGACCAAAGTTTTCACCAGTGGTCATGTCTCCTAGGTGACCTCCAGGTACCATGGATAGGTAGCTGTCCGTGGTATCATCCACCACACTGGGAATGCGTGAATGGCTAGCCGAGTGTGGTGGCGAAGATACCTGTAAATTTAGGATGGTAGTCAAACAGGTGCTCCTGTTGCCCCTCTAGCTAGAAATCTGGTCTAGATATTCCCTTGCTAATGATACCTAATGAGATTACACTTGTAATTGGAAAGGCAGGAATTATTTCCTTAACCTTTTAGGTATGTGTTGCCTCTGTGACATTGCATCTTAATTACCACCCTCATCTTTCCTGTCAGAAAATTTTTCATCCATGTCAGGAGTCTCTATCACCCCTCCAGCATGTTCCAGTTTCCAGAACAACCTTTTGTGTAGGACTATCATAAGCCTGTTTTAGGTCCAGATAGACAGTCAACCCAGCCATCTCTTTCTCGTAGAATTTCTGTGGTTCTCATAAAAACTAAGATTTGTTACACAGGATCTTCCTGTTTATAAACCATACTGTGTTATTATGTCATTACTTTCCAGGTGTTCTACCCATTTGGTTTTAACTTTTTCTAGAATACAGAAGGGTGATAACCATATGCTAGAGTAAACAAGTATATATTAATTTATATTAACAATTCCCTATCTTGTATATCTAAGACCCATTAAATTAAGTAATATTGTACCTGTGGCCTTGAATATCAAACAGTCTGCCCTTCCTCCTGCACTGTCAACTTCCCCATATATTACAATGAGTAGATTCATTAAGACTACCTGACTAGAGGAATGTGATGGCCATGTAGTAGGAATAGACCCAGGCGAATTAAGGGGTCCCATTGACATATAGCCACAGTTTTCAGAGGCTGAGCTTCCTTGTGGTTGGGGCTGGGTTTTGTCCATATACATATAGCCCCCTCGCTCTGGCTGGGAACCAACAAGACCTGCGTGCATGCGCTCAGACGGACTGGCCATCTCAAGGTAGTTGTCTTGAGGGGAAGATAAGCAATGGCCATCTATGCTACTCCCACTGACTGGTGATACAACACCTGCAACTGTAACAAGAGAATTAAGCAATGTAAAATATTACTTTATTATGTATTAAGGCATACTAAATAAAAGACATTTATAGTTATAAATTTTAATATAATTTTATCATAACACCTCCCGTTATGATAAAACTAGAAGTTATTGATTCAAGCCAAGAAAACTAAGATGGCAAAAAAATGTAAGAAAGTTTTCTTATGCAAACACGGGTAGATGTTTGGAACAAGTGAGAAGGTGAGGGATACCAAAACCATCAGAAGTTTCAAGGCATTATTATAAGAGAACCAGGAAGACAGGACAAAATGAGCACAGCTCTCATCCTGTAGTGTCACTTAGGTGATTACATACACAACACACACAACTCACGATGCCACACATTTATCCACAACAGACCATTATTCAGCTTAATCTGAAAGTCACAAGAATTCCTACATGTTCACTAAAAATTATTTATCCAGATAAGGTGTCTTAACACACTTCAACTTATACAGATTGGAGATTGGAAAATACATTTCATATTTTATAATAATTTCCATTTCCCCCATGTGGTTTTGGTTTTGTACTGACCAATTTTGGTCAATACTTCCAAAATTGGAAGTACGAACTGCCTTATGTTTTACATTGTCCATGTAAATAATTAAATGTATACTGTATGTGGATCTATGTTTTATTATTTACACTAATAAAGATGCCTTTTCTGGGGCCAAAAACCAGAAACATTAAAGGTCCAGCTGGAATAATGTGGCCCTGGTCTCAATTACTGCACTTTGTATAAGTGTAATTATTTAACTTTAGCTACTAAATGAAAGATGCACTGTTGTTCTTGAGTTTACTAGTAAAAAGTACTGTACTGCCTTGTGTGTTTTCCTGCAACTGTTATTTGTTATCAAGATTCAACATTTATAAAAAATAAATGATTAATTTGAACCCTTATAATTTATTAAAAAATGCAAAATTATAACCTTTACTTTGTGAAGAACCCATTGGACGAGTACTGATGATAGGAAGAGAAAACGGAGGTTGTGGAAGTTCCCGGTGCTGATGACTGCTCTCCGTACTCCCTACTCGTCCCATGGCCATGTAACTGTCCTCCTCACTACCACCTGTTAATACATTAAGTTATAATGTATTCAATTTAGGCAGTGCTTTGTTACCATGTATACAAAATATGCAAGCTGAATATTTTTTTTGAAATATTCATTTTAATTTACACTAGTAATTTTTCCATCATTTCAGCCCACTAAAATGCATCATACATGTGCATCATACATGTAAAACCCAGACAATAATTGTTTAAATCGCCATATGATGATAACTACATTCCCCCGTCAATCAACATATGTTGATGATAACCGTATGGGGTTATATGATGATAACCTAAGGGTATAAGAGGTAAACATTCGATTTTAGTTATTCAAATGGAGATCCCCGAGTCAGGGGTCTGGCATGAGGGTCAATGATGCCATTGGATACAGTGGTTAATGAGTCAATATAAACTTGATGCTTGTTTAAACCCCTCTTTATACTCACAGAGGCCATCATTGTTGTCAGGAGTGTTAGAATGCAAGCATTCAAAGTCGTCAACAGAAGTTGCGGACTCCATTGATTCGCTTGAACTCGGACTGAGAAAAGATAAAACAAAAATTAAACTCATATCTTATATATTTCATGATGAGAATAAGCAAGAAATATAAATTATGTATAATTTGTATTATTTAAATTTTCTATGTTGTTCAGTCATGCTGAAGATGCATAATCACAGCATATCTCAACACGAACACAGACACAGTATTTCCTTTCATCTCAAGTAATTTCTTACAATTGTACAATAATTTCAACTCCAGCTATTTTTGTATCTAGTGCTCCAGTGCAGGCCTGTTACATGATAAGAGTGCATAAATGAGAAGGGGAGGAGGAAGAAATTATATGTAAATAAAAGTAATATTTGAAGTATTATTTACTAAAAATTCTGGAATGAAAAAATAACAAATTAATGCAAGTATCGTGACCATTCAATTTTCAGGCTTATATATTATTATTTTATTAGTTCCAAACTAATTCTTTGATAATCATCTATTTTCTAATATTTTTCCAATGGAGATGGGATGAATCAAGAACAATATAACCTTTAATCCTTTACATTTAGCCCCAACTTTCACACAATGAACCAATCAGAATAAATTTTCCCATACATGAATTTTTATCACCAATTTATCGGTAAACATGCAAATCCAATTCATCAAGCAAATCTTTAATTTAAATAAACTCACTTCCTCAACCCCAAATTCCTTCCACTGACAATCTGTATTCCTTATCTTTTAACCAATCATTATTCACAGCTGCTCCACCTCTCCAAGTTTCCACCCTTTGTAATGCTCTCACAATTTGACCAATCATCCCAAAATTATTTATTCCATATACTTTTGCCAGCACTACTTTGCTCACCTCTGATACCCCCTCACCTCTTCATTCTTAGCTTACCAATTCTCTTAGATGTACTTACGTACCAAGACGTTTAGCATGAAGAGATTAAAACTTAGATTGAATTACAGTGGAATCTCACTAATAAGAACTATCAAAACAACACAATGTGCATTGCATCTGTTAAGTGACCAAGACATGGCCACTACTCTAAGACTATGACAACTCAAGACTAATCAAGCAAAATACTGTACTTATAGATACTATATGTAAAAATAAAAATGCACATAAAATTATAAAAAATATCAACAATAAAAAAATATACACGAAACTCCAAAAATACAGCCTTCATTACGAACAAGTCCAGCACACTACTCTGAACATTGTGTTTCTTTACCCGTCATCTCATGTGAATATATAACTGCATGCATGCATACATCATTATATATTTAAATAAACTGTACAGTATATATAAATATATATTATAAATATGTTGACCAGACCACACACTAGAAATTGAAGGGACGACGACGTTTCGGTCCGTCCTGGACCATTCTCAAGTCGATTGTGATGGGGAGGTAGGGACAGGCGTTAAATAGGCAAGAGAGAGCTGAGGAGGAAAGTCAGGTGTAGGGGATAGTAGTAATGAGAACTGCAGCAGGCCTGCAGTTCTCATTACTGCTGCAGGCCTGCAGTTCTCATTACTGCTGCAGGCCTGCTGCAGTTCTCATTACTACTATCCCCTACACCTGACTTTCCTCCTCAGCTCTCTCTTGCCTATTTAACGCCTGTCCCTACCTCCCCATCACAATCGACTTGAGAATGGTCCAGGACAGACCGAAACGTCGTTGTCCCTTCAATTTCTAGTGTGTGGTCTGGTCAACATACTTCAGCCACATTATTGTGACTCATCGCCTGCATATTATAAATATATACTGTATATGTTGTTGAATATGACCGAAAGGGTAAGATTAACGATTCCAACACGAATCTTCTCAATATTTCTTACGTTTTTCTTCACTGTCGAGTGTAATTGAAAAATTAACTCTCAAAAGTTCATTTTCACATTTTTATTTATGGTCTGACGCCTAGAAGCATTTCGCAAGATTTCCACATTTTCAAAAGATTAATTTTTATGTACTCCGTTTCATGCTTATATTTGTTTTTGAGCGAGGTGACAGGAAACAAATCAACGGTGATGGTCTGGTTGTGTGAGCAAAATTATATGCTCCTTGATGGAGCCCTGTTGTTTATGCATTGTTAATCGCCTAGAAAGAGACGTTGTCGTCTTGCCTATATACCGAGATCTTAGGGGCTGACAGTCCCAAAGTGGGCATGTAAAGGCATAGACGACGTTGGTTTTTTCAAGGTGATCTGTTTGGTGTCTGGAGAGTTCTTCGCGAGTAGGTTGGCCGTTTTTTTTTATTTTTGTAGTAAATTGTTAATTGTATCTTCTGATCTGTGTCTGTGGGGATAACGTCCCTATTAATAATATCTTTCAGGACACTTTCCTCTGTTTTTGAGCCGTTGGCAACGGCTCTGGGTTGATAACCAGTGAACAGTTTGCTATCCTGCCTTGCCATTACTGCACACAGATGTAGTTAAAGCAAAGCAATTTCAGACAACTGGTGCCCAGCATAGGGTTAATTTGGAGCAGAGGGGATGAACTTCAACTTGCAATCATTGTAAAGTTTTACATTTTCATTAAATTGGTACAACAGATTTTTGCAGGTTTACTAGTTGATAAGTACACACACAGTATCCATGAGGCTATGAAAAATATGTATTGGAATCATCATTTTTTTTTTTTATAATGTTATACCACAGATGTTGCCACACACTTACAATGCTAACTATCATACATACATTTTCTGTACTGTACAAACTGTGCTATCATGGGCAAAGGGTGGCGTGCCACCCACTTAATGACATTTGTTAGTTCTATATCGTAAAAGTCAAAACTCCAGCGGGTATACAGGGGCTCACATCTTGTTCCTCAGGAGTCCAAAATCAGATGCATCCCTCCTGGCTACGAGAGCCTCAGTACTGCCAGAGCGTCCAAGGCACATACAGCGAGAGCTCACAGCACTCCTACTACTCTATTTTCTGGGAATAGCAGGACCTTTACACCGAGAACTGACTTACAGGTTTGACTTAAGGTCACCTGGATAGAACATTTGGCATGGCAAAACTTCCCACCTTTACCTCCTATGATAGCATGGGTCAAAGGGAAATCTCTAAAAGATAGGCTAGTTAAAGCTAGCCTTCCCTAACATTAGCGCACCTTCCATCAACACTGCGACATGCTGAGGGGAGGGGGGAGGTGTCATCAGGTGAGTTTGATGACCCTGTAATATGACCTTTGAAAAAGGGATCCATGTCTAGGTACAATAGACTTCACTAATTTGACTGAATCTATGTAAAAGTCCATTAGGCAATGTACACCTCTCGGATTGAGGTGATCCTCCGATTATTAGACATTACCGGTTACCGGTGGGCCAATTACAGCCCCACTCCCGTGCCAGGTAAGTCCACTACAGACTCGCCATAGCCCATGCTACTTGGAACTTTTTGTTCCGAGTAGCTGATTATAAAACAACGACAATCATAGCACAGCTGTGCAGGTTGGGGCCACAGCACCACTTATCAATGATTAATAAAATAAGTAGCTGCAATTGTTTTGTGATGATAAGTGTTATAGATGATCCTGATTGTGATAAAACACTATGTACAAGGTTTAGATTGTTAACACAATACTAGTTATGACATTTCACACCGTAAGGTACAGAAACAAGTTTGCCATTGTTTCATGCATCTACTCATGAAATGACTTCATGCTCTTGAAAGTGAAAAGTGTGATCCGATGGTTACCCACATGGTGACTAACCGCATGTCTAACATGAACATGGAACTGTAAACCTTGGCTAGGTCATGGCTAGTTCAGAATATTTGATTCCATCCCACGTGACTAATTCTCAGTGTAATTATTCACTACTTTTCACCGTAAACAAGTAAATTATATTTTGCTACAAACGTTTCCAAATGTTATGCCATACACTGTATAAATAAAATATTGGTGATCATCCTCAGTGAGCAAACAGCACACAGCAAGTGTAGTAGAAATCAGCTACGTGATAATAAAGCATAAATAATACAGTAGCATCAGCAGCCAAAAAAGGAACCACAGGAAAGAAAAACAGCCACACATGGTGCCCGGAGAACGACCCAGCCTACGTTAGCCAACTACTAGTACAGGGTATTGTATTTAGGAAGCAGCACTTTATTTCCAAAGCATTGCTAAAATATTATATCAGTACCTTACTAGATTAGCTGGCAACCATCATGACAAAATTTATATCCTTTTAAATACAAAAAAAAAGGTTACACGAATGTTCAAATAAAAAAAAATTATTTTAAATTTATATTATAAGACCTTTGCATCAAATAGTAAAATTAATTTCATCTTTATGACACTGTTGTAGACAATATATGCAATTCTTTGTTTTTGGAGCAATAACTATATACAAAAAATCTCAGAAATTCGAGACTGTGGGCTTAAAAACAAGCCTGTACAAAAGTACTGGGTGGGTCGCCCAAGGGTCACACAAATACCTGAACAAGGCAGAAAAAAAAGGTGGAGAGCACGACGATGATAGAGAAGAGGAGTACATAGACTTAGGTCGTGTGACGTGCAGGCAGAGAGAGCTCGCCATGGAACCATCCGTTTGGTGGGAGCAGTTATGGCCATGAAACTTGTTGGGAACATTTTGGACAGATCCCTCACTGCTCGTGCGACTCCGAGAGGGCATGCTGTCACAACGGCCACGCATGTGGCATGGACCACTACCTACAAAATATTATACATCATTAGTAAGCAATAGAACCATTCCTAAATTTGTAGAAAAATGGTACAACTCGCACACTATACACCTACTCTCACACACCACATTTCCTCATTCGGACACAACTCAAAATTGTTCAAAACATGAATAGAGCCTTATTAAATGGATTAGCATTCAAACCCTAATTTTCCCCACACATTGTGGGCAAATTTCACAGCAAAATTTAAATTTTATCTTGTGTGATAGACAACAGTCAGAAAAACCCAACTAAAGAGATTTTACCTTTCACCAGCCATTCATGTACAGAAATGAATGGCTTTTGAAAGGTAACACCAGCCATTCATGTACAGAAATTAGTAGCAATGACAAAAAATTTCATACTCTATATCATGTGAACAATAATCAACTTTAAGAGATCTTAATAGTACCTGTCCCTATTCTACCTGTTTGTTCTTGGAATTAATGTTCCCATGGCCCAGTCTCTGACCAGGCCTCCTGGTTGGTGGTCTGGTCAACCAGGTTGTTAGACACTGCTGCTTGCAGGCTCATGTATTAATCACAATGCATCTAGCAATTAAAATTTACACAGAATATCTGGGTCTTGCTTACCACTATCAAATGAGCGATGATTCGAAACAGAATGGGTACGCTCACGCGTCTGAGAGTCTTCACTCATATTATTAAGAGGGTCATGCATTGCTCTGAAAGAAAAAAAAAACAAAAATTATTGGGTGTCACAAGGTAGGTAGTTATTTGTGGTAATAATAACGATCCTAATACTACAAGTACCTGATGCTTTTCTTCCAAGAAACTTGGCTCAAAGGGAGGTCAAGACATTTAAGAAATCTTCCCAAAAGCCCCCACCATAATCTTTGAACCTGTCTTGCTCACTGTGTGCAGCCATGTAACTCACGAGTCTTAAACTCTTCTACTTTAATTTTTAATGATGGTGACTGTTCACCTATGATGGTGTCTATGGGGGGGGGGGGGAGGGGGGGGGAAGTGAGGTCTACCTCTTTATGACCCTCTAGGATCTACCTCCTAGCAATTTATACCTGGCAGACTAATTCTCTCTCTCTCTCTCAACATTAATACTTTCTTCATATTTTGTCTTAAAGCTGTGGATGGAATTGGCTTCAACAGCCTCTTCCTTTAGTGCACTCTACTTGCCAGCTACTCATACTGGGAACGGGAACTTCCTTACATCTCGACTCAATTGTGTGTCCATTGATGTCCCCTTGTCCTAACTCCTTTTAATTAATGTAGGTTTACTTTATCCACTTTTTCTATTCTCCTTCAGACTTGTATATGTAGTGATCATTTCCAATCTTGTTTTTTCTCTCCCCTAAGGTTGTGAGGCCATGTTTCTCAACCTGTCACAGATGAGTTATCTCACTTCCAGTACTAATCATCCATGTATGCTCCAGGTAATCTAGTTGCAAACCTCTGAATTTTGTCAAGTTTGTGTTTATGCTTCATACTATGTAGGTTCCATGATGGTGCTACATACTACAGTAATTGTCTCATCAGGGCCATCAGGAACTTCCGTATCCAGTCAGCGCCTTTCCCTTTATTCTTAATTTTATCTCCATCTTTATAGCCATCTTTTCTGCGAGACTGTGCCAACAGCTTTCAGACAGTCTAGAAGATGCAGTTTACCCAGCCTTCCTCCTCTTGTCTTATTTTAGTGATTCATTGAATTTCATCAAATTTGTCAAGAGATTATTTTCCCTCTCTAAAGCTGGATTGTGCCCATTATAAAATTTACTCCCCCAAATGTTCTACAATCCTTTTCTTAATGACTTTTCAGCATTTTGCATAGAATGCATGTTAATGACACTAGACTTTCTTGTATATATTGGAACTACAATTTACATTTGTCATTTTCCAAATTCTCTCCTGTCTAGTGTAATGTTGAACACTATAGTTAATGCATAACAAAAGATTCCTGCAGCTTCTGTTAGTAACCACGGCAATATTTGGTCTGGTCCTACTAGTTTTGCTACATTCCTCTAAATGTCTTTTTTATCTCTTCTACATAAACTTTAGTTCTGTCTAGCATTGCGTCTGGTCACCTGTCATCACTCCTCCTTCGACGCCAATCTGATTAAGGTTTGTAGGCCTCCTGGAACCTCTTGTTGAGTTATTCATATAATTCTTACTCTCTCTCACTCACTCTCCAAGAGTGACTCTCCGTTTCCCTATAGTCAGATCACATGGTCTCATACCATTGTTTTCCTCCGAATATGGTTATGCTGTTTACCTATGAAGGTGACTGTTTACTTGTAACATTCATAAATTAATCTGGACAGTAAATACACATCTACATGGCAAAATATAAATTTATGCATTAGAGAGATTTTTGTATAATATCAATGGTGGGCACAGACAGAATTCACCAATATTGAGAACTTATCTTTTGATGATTAACACACTGCAAGTGGCTTACTTTCTTATAATGCTGTGCATATTTTCGGCAATAACAGCATCTTCCGTTAGCATCCAGATGTCCCCAGCACCAGTGACGGCTGATCGTCCAAGTCCAAGAAAGAAGAACGATCCCGTGTGGCCACATCGACGGATGCTATTCAACTGAAGAATTGAAGAACTTAATATTAAAAATTACCCAAGCAGAAAAATACATTAAACAAGGCATTACTTTAATTAAAATTGATTAAAAGAAGATCTCAAAGACCAATGCTTGCAGATCTTGAAATATAAACTATTAAATATAAACAAACTGAGGAAAGGATGTGAGCACACCAAATAGACAACTACTACATCATTCATATTTACCAACATAAAAGGTATCATACTAGGCAAACTCAAAATAAGTCCATTTTATAACTGGCCCTTCAATGAAGCAAATGCAATGTTTGCAGCTCTAATTGAAACTCTCCAAAAGACTTCTATGAAAGTGACAAAGATAACAGAAAACAATTTTTCCAGATTTATCATACAACACATGTTACAGGGTGGGGTAAGCCTGTACATCAGTGACTGCACAATACTACAAATGATATAATGGAAGTTCTGATAATCAAAATCCTAAATGTGGTTATTGTCTTTGTATATAAGTCCTCATTAAAGCAGTTTAATGACCAACTACTGAAAATCAAATATTGCCGAGAAAACCTCACAAATTCAAACTGAACTGTTATTTTGCTTGGTGACAAGTTTACATTACCTAAAATAGAAAATGTGGCAAATCACTTTATATTAGAGAGAATCCCAGGAAGTGGTCTCAATGAGCAGTCACATTGTGACTTCTGTTTACCATGTACTGATTCTGGGGATCTATGTCCCCACAGCCCAGCCACTGCCAGGCTTCTTGGTTCATGGTCTGGTCAACTGTTCAATGCAGCTGCTCACAGTCTGATATGAATCACAGCCAGATTGATCAGACATCCTTTATAGATGTTTATCAAGTTCTCTTTTGAACATTGAATGGTTCTTCCTGTTGTTACTTCCTCCATTGTAGTGCTTAGGTAATCAAGTCTAACTGCTCAAGTTAACACTCATTACTTTCTAAATAAACAAACCCAGGACAGTACACAGAAAATCTAGAGATATCAAACTAATCCATTTAAGCTACCACTAAGATTATTGTATTTAAAACAACTAACAATATTATGTTAAATCTCTTCCCTCATGGGAAAAACTTAAAACAAAAACACATCAGTTACAATTTGCCTTCAACCCTCACTTACTGGAAATTCAATTTTTTTCTGGCAGTCTCCCACTCTAACGAGTGCAATAGACTTGTAAGTGAGACAGATGTGGTGCTCTCCAGTTAGTCCTTTGCTGCTACCGAGACTTCTTGGCTGCACTGAAACCAACCAGACGTGTTCTGAAATAAAAGAAGCAAATAAACACCAATATAAAGTACCGTATCATGCTTGTGTTTCGCTTAAAAAACCAGCGTTGAATGTAATGAAATGCCAATTTCAGGGTGCATGTCACGGTGGCTCCCTGAAGCTATTATCAATGATAGTGTACTGTACCACTACTAGGTCACTACATCAGCTGCAGAGTTCTATCACCTACTGGAGGCCAAAGCCAGAACCTGGCCCTCCAACAGAAGTGCAGGGAATGGTGACATTTATATATTTATTTATGCCACCCCAGGAAAGGTACCCAGAAAGCCAGCGAGACAAAACAGACTACTGCTCTCTTCAAATGAGATCGCAGCCTCTAAACTGAGAAAAAAAATCCCCAAACAATGTAAACAAACTATCAAAATCTCTTGAAACTAGTGAAAGTTTGTTCATCCCACCTCCCCAATTCATTTAGGGGGAGGGGAGACGGTAGCTTCCAGTCGACCACCATCAGTTCTTGGTAATGTAACCAACACATGACTTGATAACTGCCCAGGACAGACCGAAATGTCATCATTTCTCCATCTTCTGATGTGTGGTTCAGTCATCATAGCACTGTATCAGTGTAGTAGCTTCAGGGAACCACAAGTGCCTTCCCTCAGAAAAATAGCAGTAGCAGACAGGCAATCATTGAGAGGCACAAAAAGAAAGACCCAGAGAAATGCCTACAGTATGGTTAACATCCCATGAGCAGCAAGGGGATCCCTCAAAGATCAGTTCTTTCACATACAATCTTGGAATGATATCTAGGTGAAAATAGTGGTGTTGAGGGAATAGATGGAGGTTGCTGCTTGAAGCTGAAATGTTGAGGGTCCAGGGTTAAATGAATGGGGGAATAAAAGCTTCAGTTCAAGCTCTTGACAGATCTGCTTGATACCGGCATGATGGGATTCTGGGAGTTGTTCTACTCCCCAAGCCTGACCCGAGGCCAGGCTTGACTTGTGAGAGCTTGGTCCAACAAGTTGCTTGGAGCGACCCGCAGGCCCACATATCCACCATAGCCCAGTTGGTCCAGCACTTCTTTAAGAGAAACTAGATAGTTTTCTTCAAGATGTCCACGGTTGTTCCGGCAGTATTTCTTGTACTCGCTGGGAGGGTGTTAAACAACCGTGGACCTCTGATGTTTATACAGCGTTCTCTGATTGTGCCTATAGCACCTCTGCTCTTGAATAATTCTATTTTAAGCTCTCTCAAAAGTCTCCAAGTGTTTCAAACCATTTAAGTTTTGAAAATAGTAATCTCTAAAAAAATAGATCATACCTCTGAATGCAAAAATCTGGGTTTTTTCCCACACACAACTGGTGCTGGTGCTAGTACAAGCTGCCTTATGTTGAGGCAGTTCTGAGGATCAATGTCCCCTCAGCTTAGTATCAGAGTATAGTATCAGAGTACAGTACCAGATCAAATCAGGCCTCCTAGTTGGTGGGTTTGTCAACTAAGTTATTAGATGCCACTGTTTGCAGTTTGATATATAAACGACAACCAGATTGATCAAGTATTTTTTTGTGTTAGTGCACAACCGTACTCCACCCTAGATAGCACATTTCTTTAAAAGAATTTGTTTGCCATATCTTGTTTGAAAGGTTCTTGCTATCCAGTCTCATTTTTCTTGCAATTGTTACAACTACTTTTATTGTGTTCTTTAAAAGTAGGGGTCTTCCGACATGATTTCTCCAAAACATTTAATACTGCCTTTTCTTTCTATAGTGCAATTTGACTTTTATTTGTGGTTTCCAATATTTACATTTTAATTTTTACCATCAAGGAGGAGCGGAAACTTGTCTTCACCTGGATTGTACCTGGATTGTACCTGGATTAGATTCTGGGAGTTCCACTCATAGCCCAGCCCCTGGACAAGGCTCGACTTGCGAGAGCTTGGTCCAATTGGTTGTTACTTGGAGCAGCCTGCATGCCCACGTATACACTACAGCCCAGTTGGTCAGTTATTTCTTGTAGAAAAATGTCCAGTTTTTTCCTTTAAGGCTTTCCCTTTTGTTCCAGCAACATTTCTTATACTTACTGGGAGGATATTTAACAACTGAACATTTTGTTTTCTGTGATCAATTGAATGACCTGATTTACATCAGTTAAGAGATTTGCAGTGTCCCTTATATTGACTACACTCAAAAAGCCTAGTATAGTCTGCAAAAGAATGATATAGTGCTAATGGTCTAAAATTTTTGGCATCTACTTTATTATCCCCCCTTGTGGCATGGTGGTTATTTTGTGTTTCATGGATATCAGAACTAGTTCTTACGTGGATTTCTAGATACGTAGCTGTCGGATAAAATCAAATCTAACTTTAGTGAGAAGTGTGAAAGATAGAACTCGCTTGGGGATCTATATAGGCCATGTAATTGTATCAGACTAAAGAGTGGAACTCACTTGGGAATATGTAACAGCAGCAGCCTGAAGGATGGAACTCGCTTAGGGATCTATAATAGTACCAGCCTGCAGGATGAAACTTAGTAAAAAAAAAAACCTATATTAAGGAATTATAATAAAAGCAGCGACATACCATACATTTTCCTAGACTGTCCATCGGCACCAGTCACATGCATATGATGGTGGAGTAAGCCCAGCCAGTCATTCAACTCGGCGTCGGATTCAGCTGCCATGCATACAGAGTCGTGATTTGAGTACAGGGCAATGACATGGCTGTGTTTAGGGTCCTTCTTGCGATTAATGCTAAAACAAGTACGAAGGATAATTGGCCTGCAAGTAAACAAAATAAAGTCAATGAAGAAGAGCAGTTACATAATGTTTAAATTTGTTTACAATTTATAAAAACTAAATGAAACTACTGTACTATAAGATACACTTTTCCACTTGCTGATATTACAAAAATTTATTGATGCCAAAAGTGATAATCTAAATTAGTGACACGATAAAGGGATGGTTAAAATTTAAAACTATTCAACTGTCACATCATAACAATTAAGGAAAAGGTGCAATTGGAACCGAACTTTAGATGCACATACTCCAGCTCGAGGACTCTTTGGAGGGATTGCTTAAATTGAGAGAGAATTCTATCATCAAAGGCTCAAGATGCTCCCGCTACACACAGGGCATAACTAGTCAGCCTCTCACAATGTTCAAGAGAACTTGATAAACACCTCCAAAGGATACCTGGATTGTACCTGGATGGGGTTCTAGGTGTTGTTCTACTCCCCTAGTGCAGCTCGGGGCCAGGCTTGACTTGTGAGAGCTTGGTCCAAACAGGCTGCTTGGAACAGCCCGCAGCCCCACATATCCACCCACCACAGTCCGGTTGGTCCGGTACTGCTTTAAGAAACCTACGTATCTAGTTTTCTCTTGAAGATGTCCACGTTTGTGCTGGTAATATTTCTTATACTCACTGGGAATACGTTGACCAACCGTGGACCTCTGATGTTTATACAGTGTTCACTGATTGTGCCTATGGAACCTCTGCTGTTAACTGGTTGTATTCTGCATTTCCTTACCTATTGTTCTCTCCAGTATGTTGTTATTTTACTGTGTAGATTTGGGACCTGACCTTCTAGTATTTACCATGTGTATATTATAGGACCTCTCTCTTGTCTTGTTTCTAGGGAGGACATTGGGAGAGCTTTGAGATGATCACAATAATTTATGAGATTAAAGATCTGGCAAGTCAGACATTTGTACCAATGCTTAATTTCTGGGAATGCCACAGAGTGGCCTGCAGAAAAGGGATTTTCATTACAATGCTTTATGACTAAAACCACCGTGTTAATTATTATTACTACTTATGTCTGTCACTACCCACTCGCCACATCTATTCATACCTACCTATCCAACAGGACTGCCTCTAATTTTTTTCCAATAAGATAAGATTTTTTTTTAGATAAGATCTAAATTTAACATTTACACGTTTTGTCACAAAAATATGTTTTGAGCAGTCCTACCCCTTCTAGTTTGCTACTTAAAAAATACAAAAAGAGGTTGCAATATCCTTTGTAAATACTCACTTCTTTGGCTGAGCACCTGCACGGAATTTCCTCTCGTTGTCGTAGTACTCCAAACGTGCTGGGTAGTCAGGCCCAGTTTCACGCCGCAGAACAAAAAACTTTTTTTTCATAGTCTGCGGAAGAAAAGGTAATACAGTATTAGTTTAAAATCATCAAAAATTAAATATTATATTTATACTGTACTCACATCTCAAATAGAAACAAAACAGATATGGGTCAATTGTGTAAGTGTTGTTAAGAAAGGTAGTGTAACCCCAGACTGGAATACCTAATGATATTAGAGTACGATGATTAAGAAGTACAGTGTTATTCGTGTATGGTGGTTGTGGAGTACAGCGTGCTGTAATGAAGAAAACCTAAAGTACCAAGTACAGTTTGGTATAATGAGCTCCTGGAATGTAATAAGTCGGAGGAAAAGGAGCAATGGAAGTTGTGTTTGAAGAATAGTAATAGTGATGGTTGTGGCAGTGTTAGTGGCTGCAAGCAGTAGTGATTGGTGCAGGCAGGTTTTGTGCTTGTGGTGGTTACACTGTGATTAAGTGTGGGCAATTTCAGTGGTTGAAGCAGTTGTAATTGCAGTGGATGTGATGATAATTGTGGTACATAGTGGTGATTTTAATCACGTGATAAGGCCAAAGAAAATAGCAGTACTGTATTATCACAGAAAGCAACAATACTGTATGTGTAAGGAACTCAACTTGCCTAACAGTTGTTGGTTCAGGGGATCAACATTTCCCAGGCCCAGTCTCTGACCTCGTTGGTGGTCACCAACGGTCACCTTGGTGGTCTGGTCACCAAGGCTGCATGATGCAGCTGTTCACAGCCTGAGTTATGAATCACACCCGCATTGATCAGGTATCCTTTTGGGGATCGAGATGTGTATAAAGTTCTCTCTCAAACACCCCCATGACAGGTCAGCCAGTTATGAACCAATATATGTAGAGGGAGAGTCTTGTATATGACCAATGGAGAGAAATCAAACCTTATATAACAATAGGAAGTAGAAGAGGCTGCCGGAGAACTTTGTCACCACAAACTTTTTTAAATAAAACACTCAGAGGCCAGAAAGCTTCCGAAAAGATGGAAAAAAAGGAAACGCATAACTGCGAATAGTGCAGCTGAACCAATTTTCACAAGATGGGGCTCCCAGAATAAATGAAAAAATTACACACACACACACACACACATATATACAATAATATAAATAATAAGAAAATAGTAATACTAAAGGTTAATGATGTACATTACATAATGATGTAGATCTAAGGAATACAATAAAATTAGAATCCGGAACTGCCCCATAAATGGCTGACCCCACACAGTGTTCAAGAGAACTCGATAAACACCTCGAAAGGATATCTGATCAACCAGGCTGTGATTCATACGTCAGACTGCAAGCAACCACATCCAACAACCTGGTTGACCAGACCACCAACCAGGAGTCCTGATCAGAGACCGGGCCACGGGGACCTTGAACCTCGGAACCACCGCTAAATATTCAGAGTAGGCCAAGTTCTTCAGAATGAGGATGTAAACTTGAAAACATTTGCAGATCCGTATGGATTATTAGTTGACCCAACTGTGCACTTCACGAGATGAATTTGCAAGACATGAAGCGGCTACAAAGGAAATGCTACCAGATGTTGATTAAAAGGCAGTTCAAACTCGCAAATGTATCAGAAAGTAGGTACTCAATGACGGAGATGCACCAGAAGCAGATCAGAATGCCAGAGATAAATTTCTTATCACCACCTTTTATACAATTGTTAACAAGCTTGAAACTGAGATGAGGAGAGGGGAGAGATATACAACGAAGTTTTTTTTTTTTTTTAAGTGATGTGATACATAACATCACTTCGTCTACCGAAATTGAAAGGTTCTCTCAGTGTTGTCAAAAACCGATTCATACTTACCCAGAGGACTTTTAACACCAATTTCTCAGCTGAACTTCAACAGTTGCACCTGCTTCACACATAAATGTGCATCATAAGTTCAGTGCAACAAAATTTAAAAACCAAGATCCAGCCATGCTGAACTTTATAAAATAACTGTAGAAGGTAATATTGAATGTACCTTTACACATTTAGGACATTTGGTTTTGAACATTTGTAACATTAATGGTCACAAATTGCTCAGATGTGCATTCATTTTCTCAGTTGAAGTATATTGATAATCCCAACAGAACAACTATGCAGCAAGGCAGGTTGGATGCCTTATCTCTACCAAATATAGAAGCAGATGTGTTACGTAAGATTACTTTAGAGGATCTGATCAAAGACTTTGTAATTAGAAAAAGCAGGAGAAAACTTTTCATATATAAATAAAGTGGAAGTATACAAAATAAACATTAATGTCCATCTTACTCTAAGTTTTGTTTCATTTCAAAAAAATTTGAATGTTTTTTAAATATTTTAAATATATTTCTCAAATTTTGGAGAAATTGCTGAACTGGAGATCTTGCAAAGATCCTTTACTGCTAGAATCCACTCTATAAAACATCTAAATTATTTTGGCTGATTAAAAATTCTAAATCTGTATTCTCTAGAGTGCAGGCAAGAGATGCTTAATAATTTACATTTGGAAAACATTAGAGGGACTGGTTCCAAATCTGTACATGGAAATAACATCACATGAAACCAGGAGGCATGGCAGGATGTGCAAAATAGCCCCATTGAAATGCAGAGGTGCAATAAGCACGCTAAGAGAGAGAACTATCAACATCAAAGGCCCAAGACTTTTCAACACTCCCGCTACACGTAAGGGTCTTAACTGGCCGGCCTCTCACAGGGTTCAAGAGAGAACATGATAAACACCTCCAAAGGATACCTGATCAACCAGGCTGTGATTCATGCCAGGCTGCATCCAACAGCAGACCTTTTGATACAGGAACTTTACAAACATCCTGTTAAGTTCCAACTGGCCAGTGAGAAAACACTACCCCACACATGGGGAGAGACTGGCCAGTGAGACAACACTATCCCTCACAGGGAGAGAGACTGGCCAGTGAGACAACACTATCCCTCACAGGGAGAGAGACTGGCCAGTGAGACAACACTATCCCTCACAGGGAGAGAGACAGGCCAGTGAGACAACACTATCCCTCACAGGGAGAGAGACTGGCCAGGGAGACAACACTATCCCTCACAGGGAGAGAGACTGGCCAGGGAGACAACACTATCCCTCACAGGGAGAGAGACTGCATCCAACAGCCTGGTTGACCAGACGACCAATCGGGAGACCTGGTCGGAGACCGGGCTGGGGGAGACATTGATCCCTGGAACCTCCACAAGGTAATTAGGTAAGTAACCTCCCCCTTTCCCCCCCCCTCTTCTCTCCACACATCCCTCTTCTCCTATTTCTCTCCCCCACCTCCATTCCTCCCTCTTCTCTCACCACATTGCCCCTCTCCCAATCCTCTCCCACCCCTTCATCTCCACAATTTTCCCTCTTCTTCCTACTCTCTCCCACACCCAGCCCTAGTGACCAACCACTTGGGTTAGATGGTAGAGCGATGGTCTCGCTTCATGCAGGTCAGCATTTAATCCCCGAACTCAACAAACACCTTCAAAGGATACCTGATCAACCAGGCTGCGACTCATATGTCCGGCTGTGAGCAGCCGCATCGAACAGCCTGACTGATCAAACCAGCAACCAGAATGCTTGGTCAGAGAATGGGGTGAAGGGACCCTGATCCCCAAAATCATCAACAGGTAGTCCAGGTGGTTGGGCACCATTCCTTCCCCCCATTCCATCCTAAAACCTTATCCTGATTCCATCCAAGTGCTATATAGTCTCAATGGCTTGGTGCATTCCCCCGATAGTTCCCTTCCCTTTTAACTCACCCCATCTCCCTGCCCCCCCCTCCCCTCTTTTTCCCCTTCTCTCCCTCTCCCACTTCCCCAACTGGCCTCCAATCTCTCATATGTACACACTAAGAGGGGGTACTCAGTAGTGCCTGGGATGTGTCACTCTCTCCCCACCCCCATTATACCCCATTTTTTCCTCTCTTCCCCTCCCTTCTTTCCAGCCCCCTCTCTTCCTCCTTCCCTCTTTCCAGCCACCCTCCCCTCTCTTTCCTCTCATCTCCCTACTATCCCCTCGTCCTCTCTCTTCTCCCTGCCCTTCCCCTCTCCCCTCCAATCTGGAAGAGACAGACAGACATTTCCATTTACATATAGAAGGAATACTCAGCTGCACCTGGGTCTCTTTACCCCATCTCTCCCTTTACCCCCTTGTCCCCATCCCTTTGGTCCCCCCTTTGTTCCTTCCCCCTTCCTAACCCTACTTACCCCCCTCTCCTCTCCTCTTATCCCAGGAAATTTATTAAGGAGCATTGAAAGAACTGTTTGTGTATCAGAAACCATTACTAGAAACTCTAAGGTAATCACACCAAATATTTCACACTTAACTCCATGAAAGTCGCATATAGAGGTCTCTATTTTGGCCTCTACTTTAAATAAATCGTGCATAACACGACTTAAAAAAATATTAAAAGCTAGATAAATATAAAATCTTAAGTATTTATGGAAAGAACCCAAGTCTTGTGTTGTTATAGTGATAAATGTCAATTGAGACACCTAATTGACTTGGGATTGCCTCTTGTGTCAAGTGACATGGGCTCTTGTCTACGGGTTGAGAGAACTACAAATAATGACTGGAAAAAGACTGTGTACAAGGACATCCTCTTTAAATTAAGATAAAACAACAACACTGATGCAAACTGGAAACTCATATAATTTAAGAAACACACACAGAAATGTTCATACCCCGTATGGGTGGTCAATTATTGGAACGCACTTGAAGCAGATATGACAGAACATGAATATCAAATTAAAAATATATAAAAAAAAAAAGCCGCGCCAGATACAAAAGGGCCTTGTAGGCGGAGCATAAAGAGTCACTGCTACACAAGTACTAAGGAAAGCAAGGAAAGTCGAGAGAAGGGCTACAGGTATACAATAAAAACACTTTCAACCGTAGTTAAAATGTTTTAAAATATCTCGAAGAGTAAAAGCCTCCCAACCCTCTTGACAGACTAATAGACAGGGTGTGGCCACGAGAAACCCGCCTTACATCGACCTGATATTGGATCGAAATTAAGAAACTCACACACAATAGTGTAGCCAACTTTTAAAATGGTAAATCACCATCGTTCCAAACATATAGATTTTTTTTATGAATGAAGATAAGAGTTGTAAATGTTGAAGTAGCATTGGGCGCGTGTAGGCGTGGAGGAGACGAGTGTAAACAGAGAGGCCCACACGCTGCCAGGTGCACGATACTATTCTGGGCGCAGCCACAACAGATCAATGCTGCTGCTGCTGCTGCTGCTGCTGCTGCTGCTGCTGACCCACAAACACAACTACGCAACGTGGACCCCCCTCCACCTTACTTGCCTCTATCATCACCCTCTACTATACTTCATAATGGTCAACACTCATCCATGCCCTTATAATCCAAAAATAAAAGTCCCCCCAAAATATTTAAGAGCTCAAAAATCAATCTCACACACACACACACACACACACACACACACACACACACACACACACACACTTTTCACAGTAAATAGGATTAAGCATGTCACTGGTTTGAATACTTTTCAATTGATTGACTAGGGAGGGGGATACTTGGTTGTGCTCTCTTTTTCCCATCTTTCCCCTCTCCTTTCCACTCCACCTTTCTCCCTCCCCCCATTTCATGCCTCTCCTCACCTCTTCCTTCCTTCTGCCCCCCCCCCTCCCCTCACTCTTTCCATCCCCCTCTCCCAGCAGCATCACCATTCACCCAGCAAAAAAAAAAAATGGGTGAGGCTAGCTCCAAGCGCCTAGCCTCAACTTTGCAGGGTGAATGGTCTTAGGTATGGGATAAACAACCCGGTCGAGTATTCTATTGGTCCTAATAAGACGGGGCCCGTGTTCATTATATCTGTATATATCTATATCTAATTACACACACGTACAAGATATTGTTCACTTTATAACTTACAAATCACTGAATTTTCTAATTATACCTCAAATAGTTTGTAAATGTTAAGACGGGGATGAAACGCTATGCATGCTTGTGGCTTGGGAAATAAACAAAGTCTATGCACCACCAATCCTGAAATATTATTTGCAATCATTAAGAGTGGAAGTCATGCAAAGAAGTGCATCCCTGTTAGCAAGTGGAATGCAGTGAATGAAGAGGTGGTTGCAGTTCTATTCCATCCACAACTTTAACTTTGTTCCATCATATTTTGTCTTAAAGTTAAGAGATACAGTTAGCGCGCCAGTTAAAGGGCTTATCGACGGGGCATAAAGAGACAGATCTCACTCTCCCGTAGTCACTGATAGGCCAGGATCGTCAGTCGTTTCAAAGCGTTATATGACAAAGAGTGCTGGGAAGACGGGACACCGCGAGCGTAGCTCTCATCCTGTAACCACACTTAGGTAATTACAGGTAAGCACATCGAAATGTTATTTGGTAGAGACTATAATTAACAAGTCACTACAGTTCACACGAACTGCTCCACATGCACAGATATGTAAGGTGGTAGTAGCGTCACGTGTATAGTATGGTAGTCGCGTGCATGGTGGTAGCCGCGTGCATGGTGGTAGCCGCGTGCATGGTGGTAGCACGTGTATGGCGAGATTGTCACGTGCATGGTAACGAGTGTCACGTGTACAGCACTGGTGTCACATGTATACAAGTTTCAGGTTTACGGAGGTACCAAAGGTCAGGATACCAACGCGGTCACCCCACCAATTACTGGCCAGACCCAACGAAGGGGAAACGAGCGACCCAGAGCCTCACTTGTACAAAAGTTCAAAAAAGTTAAAAAAAAAAAAAAAAAAAAAAAAAAAAACACCCACATTTAAAAGTTGTAAATTTAATATCGTTAATCATTGTGATCAACAACAAAATTAACTAGCGCAGTGACAACAGTTCCCAGGATATTGTTGCCACAATCTTATCCACAACTTTGATAACAAAAATATAAAAAAAAGTTAAGGTTGAGAGGTAATTAGCGCGCCAGGTAATAAACTACTTGGGAGGCGGGGCGTAGTTATAGTTAAGAACTGATAAGGACCACTTAACCGTTCCCCAGACATAACTCGACGTCTCCAACTCTCCTACGATGCCTTAATTATGCCATAAGAGTCGACACATTCCTTGCACAACCGCCAGTCGAGTCCTTTAAGCGTAGAGCCAATACACAATGCTCTTTTCAAAATATCAAGTAAAACTATTTTTAATACAAGGAAATGTGGGATAAATAACACACCACCACCACCACTGGTGCAACTGTAGGGACTCATAGCCTCGGAGAAGAGAATACAGAGTATTCAGAGAAAAACTCACTGTTTGAATATGTACAAGTATGCATGCATGCACTCGCCTAGTTGTGCTTGCATGGGTTGAGCTTTGGCTCATTGGTCATGTATGTATGTGTGTATACAAGCATGTATGCATGCATGTGTGTGTATATATATTATATATATAGGTAAAGTGAGTACAATGTACTTGTATATCGTAAGCCGCTATCAGCGAGGCGTCTGTCAGCGACCATCCTCCATGGCAGTCTATCAGCTGTCGCCAGAAATGTTCAAGAGAAACTTGAATTCAAGTTCCGGTAGTCGCATGGTGTAAAAACTAGAACTATTCTAAATTTGCCATTTGATCCGCACACTGTTCATTCCTATTTAACTGGATTTGTGTGTGTGTGTGGTTGGTGTGTGGTTGGTGTGTGGTTGGTGTGTGGTTGGTGTGTGTGTGGTGTGTGTGTGGTGTGTGTGTGTGTCTGTGTGTGTGTCTGTGTGTGTGTCTGTGTGTGTGTCTGTGTGTGTGTCTGTGTGTGTGTCTGTGTGTGTGTCTGTGTGTGTGTCTGTGTGTGTGTCTGTGTGTGTGTCTGTGTGTGTGTCTGTGTGTGTGTCTGTGTGTGTGTCTGTGTGTGTGTCTGTGTGTGTGTCTGTGTGTGTGTCTGTGTGTGTGTCTGTGTCTGTGTCTGTGTCTGTGTCTGTGTCTGTGTCTGTGTCTGTGTCTGTGTCTGTGTCTGTGTCTGTGTCTGTGTCTGTGTCTGTGTCTGTGTGTGTGTCTGTGTGTGTGTCTGTGTGTGTGTCTGTGTGTGTGTCTGTGTGTGTGTCTGTGTGTGTGTCTGTGTGTGTGTCTGTGTGTGTGTCTGTGTGTGTGTCTGTGTGTGTGTCTGTGTGTGTGTCTGTGTGTGTGTCTGTGTGTGTGTCTGTGTGTGTGTCTGTGTGTGTGTCTGTGTGTGTGTCTGTGTGTGTGTCTGTGTGTGTGTCTGTGTGTGTGTCTGTGTGTGTCTGTGTGTGTGTCTGTGTGTGTGTCTGTGTGTGTGTCTGTGTGTGTGTCTGTGTGTGTGTCTGTGTGTGTGTCTGTGTGTCTGTCTGTCTGTCTGTCTGTCTGTGTAAATCCTGTTTTAACATTCGAACACGAGCCTAACCTTCTAGCCGATTGGAAACAGGTTTGCGGGCCCACCCATCAACAGTGATTAGCCATCCTTACCAATATTTACGACAAGGCTATTACAGTAGATGCCTACGCTAATCACAGACCAGGGGCCAGATTCACGAAAGCACTTACGCAAGCACTTATGAACGCGTACATCTTTCCTCAATCTTTGACGGCTTTGGTTACATTTATTAAACAGTTTACAAGCATGAAAACTTCCCATTCAACTATTGTTATTGTTATAAACAGCCTCCTGGTGCTACGGAGCTCTATTAACTGTTTAATAATTGGAAACAAAGCCGCCAAAGATTGAGAAAAGATGTACAGGTTCGTAAGTGCTTTCGTGAACCCGGCCCCAGACCGGGTGCACAGCCGTAAGAGTGCACGTGCACTCCTCGCCTAGTAAGACAACACCACCCACCAACATCCTGTACACCAAGACTTTCCATTCATAAAACCTTAACCGGCACGTCATTGATGGCGCGTCACAAAATCCCTCAACGGGGCTCTGACTGTATGTAGTACACTAACACGACTTACACGTGTACTAGTTGACAACTGGTGGTGAGGGTACGAGTCCACAGCACCTAGTACCCTTCACGACCTGAGATCATGCAAACTATTCCCATAATAATCACTAGCGAGGGCGTAAGTGATTATAGATCCACATCTGTGCATCTGTAGAGACATAACCCTTGCACACCTGGTTAGGCTAGGCTAGGTTATAACCCATGCACACCTGATCACAAGGAGAGACATCAAGAGGGCTAACAATGACTTCATAACTACTCCACACTCACACGGCTTCCAGAGTAAAATCTCAGATCACTGTCTCTACCTCTTACACCAACTAGAGAATAATGGTGAGATTATGCAGTGCTACAAGGTACCACATACCTGTCATTCCTCCCCCCCCCCCACCACCGTCCCATCCCAAATCCTTATCCTGACCCCTTCCAAGTGCTATATAGTCGTAATGGCTTGGCGCTTTACCCTAATAATTCACTCCCTCCCTGTATGTCACACAGCATCAGCGCCAACAATTTAGCCTGTTCTCTCAGCGTGGGAGAACTAGCGAGAACAGCGTCGGAGAACTAGAGAACAGTTCTCTCAGCGTGGGAGAACTAGTGAGAACTTATCATTGCACAAAGGAAAGCATGGACCTCAACACATTGATTCAGGGAGTCTTAAAGCTCTTCTAAGGTCGTTGGTTGCTTCACATTCCAGGAGATAGTGAAGTAGTGGCTTTTCTGTGATTGTTTGGCAGAAGATGCATTCCCACTCTGGTTGATTGTTGCCACCGGAGGCGGCTAGTTTATTCTGCACGCCATACTCATCCTGTGAGCGGTAGCGCAAAAAGGATTACAGAAGGCACAAAGTCTATCAGACCTCAACGGAGATTATTACAATAACAATTCTATCCGTCATATCTTATAATTACAATGTCAGCTAGTTACAGAGAATGTTCTATTTTAAAGCTATATATTTACAGTTAATCATTATACATTAATGGTAGGTCTTATCGCTAATACATAATTGTTTGACCAATGGAGATATTACAGTCATAGGGGAGCTGTTGTTTGTTATTATTTGTCTTCACAATACACTACTTGTTTCCTAATCTCATATGTCGTTTTTTCTAATGGAAGCGAAATGTGGATACAGTGCAAGGCTTTCAGGTATTCCATCCTTAGTAATAAGATTATTTGCCATTTCATACAACCTGAGATTAGATTTATCTCGAAATGGCTCAATTTTACTGCAGTCCAAGATAAAATGTTCGAGTGTGTGTGTGTCCCTGTCTTTGTCCACATACACTTTATTTCATCTAGATCCCTATACAAACCGAACTGCCAGAGATACTTGTAGCAAAGTCTCATTCGAGCTGTGACAACGTCTGTTAGTCTACTGATGTTACTTGCCCCATACACATGTTTTACTTGACACATTTAATTATGGTGAACAATGTACCTGCTAATTCCAATTTGCACTGTTCTACTTTCTTCAAATTCATCCAGGAGTTCTCGCCTAATGACACTTTTAAGGGACCTATTTGATAACTCAAGATTCTGTTCAATACTGTCTTTATTTACTGCAGCCTTAGCAAGGGCGTCAACTTTATCATGTTCCTGCAGGCCAATGTGAGAAGGAATCCACAACATTTTTATATTTACCCTCTTGCTAAGTATGCTTATATATCTATGTCTGGCTTCTGATACAAGCACGGTATTACTTGATTGCAAACTATTTATTGCTAATAATGAGGAAAGAGATTCAGAAATAATTAAGTTTCTACTTCAGTGTTGTCAATAATTTCGAGTGCTACGAGTATTGCTACCAACTCAGCTTGCATAGTGGATGCCCAGTTACTAACTCTTATATTCCTTTGAATTTTACTGCCATCGGGCTGATGAGCAATAACAGCACTTCCTGCCCTCCCTGTAGCTGTATTGAGTGATCCGTCAGTGTATATGGTCTGTGTGATATTGTTTTTAGTTTGTATAATGTGAATGTGTTCTATGGTGCTTAATTTAGCAGCAAGCTGAGCATGAGGGTTGTTTGTGATTAGTTTCTTGATGGGGGTATGCAGGGGTCAGGATGTCAAAAGGTATTATCTGCCAGGGTGGAAGGAAGTGCTGTACTTGTCCATCTGTACATACATCGTACAGTCCCATCATTGTAATGTGTGGCTGTTCTTTGAATCCATTTAGACTCGCTGGTTCCATTACGTATGTGTTTTAACAGTTCAACTGACACAATGTTGCTTTTGTTATCACGCAGAAGCTTTAGTCCCATCATAAGATTGATTTCAAAAATTCCATCTTGAATGCTATGTATACTTAATTCTTTTAGCATAATAAGAATTTTGGTAGTTCTAGGACAGCCAAGTATAATTCCGAGTGCTTCATTTTGCATTTTTTTCCAGTCTATCAATACTTTTGTCATTTTGCAGGACTAAAGCTGGTGCATGATGGACAGTCTACCGGAAACCTTATATATGCTAAGTACATCATTTTTGCTATTCTAATACTGACACCGTATTTAGGGCTCTCTGGGCTCGCTAATTTCCCAGTTGCATCTGTAACCTAGACGTAGTCTATATAACCGAACTACTATTTCCTTGTATATATATCCTTGTGGGATATTTAACATTTCCAACTTGGTGGCCTGAAGATACCATAGTGCAGAGGGGGAACCTTCTGCTACTCTCTGTAGATGGGCTTTGTTGATGTGTGCGAGTTTTTTGGTGATGACTGTTTTTATGTACTCTAGGCTGGGTTCGATTCTTTTTGTGGAGCACTGGATGATGAGTTGCCAATTTAGGAGTTTCATCGGCTCTCTCGTTTAATGGGATTACGACATGGGATGGGATCCAGTTTAGGGTGATGTTAAGTCCTCTGCCCTTAGTAGTAGCTTCTTGTTTAAGATTTGCTACTTGGAACAAACAGTTCCAAGTAGCACGGGCTATGGTGAGCCCGTAGTGGACTTACCTGGCACAAGAGCGGTGCTGTAAGTTAGCGGGGCCTTAGCAGCTACTAGTACTATCGATGCAGTATTCACCTAGTTGTGTTTGCGGGGGTTGAGCTTTGCTCTTTCCGCCTTCCTCTCAACTGTCAATCAACTGTTTACTACTTATTTTTTCTCCACACCACACCACACACACACACACACACACACACACCACACCCCACACACACACACCCCCACACACACACCACACACACACACACACACACACACACACACACACACACACACACACACACACACACACACACACACACACACACACACACACACACACCAGGAAGCAGCCCATGATAGCTGACTAACTTCCAGGTACCTATTTACTGCTAGGTAACAAGGGCATTCAGGGTGAAAGAAACTTTGCCCATTTGATGATGACAATCGACTTGAGAATGGTCCAGGACGGACCGAAACGTCGTCGTCCCTTCAATTTCTAGTGTGTGGTCTGGTCAACATACTTCAGCCACGTTATTGTGACTCATCGCCTGCATTTGCCCATTTGTTTCTGCCTGGTGCGGGAATCGAACCCGCGTCACAGAATTACGAGTCCTACGCGCTATCCACCAGGCCCCCATGACATTTCTATATAGCAGTATATATGTTACACAGTGTTCCCATACACTATCATCGTGCAGAAAGTATAACATTTCCTTCTCCGCTCTTCTAGACATCCCAATACACCAACACTCAAACAAGATGTTAGTCACACCTCGATCTCTTCCACTAACTGCACTATGAAACATGATTCAATTTTTCCCCATCGACCAAACTATGCATTACGCCTCAACAAAATACAGTAGAGTAGACCCCAGCAGCCAACCACACAAAATACTGGCACACCACCAAAATCTGATACTGTTAAAACAACGTCCATCAACCACGTCCCACCACCAGTCCCAACCTACCGCTCCCAACACAACATCAACGCTAATCTTGCCAGCAACACCGCCACAACACATTACAACTCTACAACTTATAACAAGGAACCTTCAAGAGCAGCAGACGCATTAGTCTTCACAAAACGACCAGAAAATGGAAAACTATTTACGATAAATTAAATAAAAAGGGGGGAGGGCCGGGCTCCACAAAGAGTATAGCCGAGGTAAATTTCCCAATCTGGTTAACTGGTACATTAGCGTGTGGATAATTAATTAATTTACCTGTGACCAGTCGAGTAGCACCCTAATTTGGGACGATTGGGAAGTCACTTCAAGAGAGAACTGGATAAGCACCTCCAAAGGATACCTGATCAACCAGGCTGTCACTCATACGTCAGGCTGCGACAGTCGCGTCCAACAGCCTGGTTGATCAGTCCAGCAACCAGGAGGCCTGGTCGACGACCGGGCCGCGGGGACGCTAAGCCCCGGAAGCACCTCAAGGTAAGGAGAGGCATCACTCATTCAGATGCAGGCGATAAGTTACAATAACGTGGCTAAATTATGTTGACCAGACCACACACTAGAAGGTGAAGGGACGACGACGTTTCGGTCCGTCCTGGTCCATTCTCAAGTCGATTGTGGAATGGTCCAGGACGGACCGAAACGTCAACGTCCCTTCACCTTCTAGTGTGTGGGCTGGTCAACATTCGGACGCAGTTCTCGCTCATTTATTCAGCATCAAGGTTGCAACCCCCTGGTATAATTTATGAAGATGAACTCGCTATAAGCACATGGTAATCTTTACAAAGATATATGCATCTCTCTGCTTCATCCTCTTAAACCCTTGCCCACCCTAAGGTCAGCTAATTTTGTCTTCCCTAAATATAATGTCTTGAGTAGCACTTTGTTTTGCATTACTGTCAAACCAGTTTGTTAGAAAACTTACTAATCACCACCTCACTCTGCTTGTTACTTCTTTGATGGACATTTGATGGTTTATCTCACCATACACACACTTAAATGCCTTTCTGAGGTACGAGTATTTAACACTTAAGTTCCGATTTTCTACTGTCGCTCTGATGACTTTGTCGTAGTGGGTTGAGGGCTCCGCAAGACGTGATATGTCTGTTGTAAATCATAACATTGGATCCCCTTCCCCAATCCCCTTTATTAAAATTTTAAACGGATTCTAAATCCCTCTCAAATGATTAAATAGTATGTGATACTAGTTGTGTGCCGGTTTTAGTGTCTCAGGAGGCTAGGAAGTATATAAGCTTACACACACAAACCACAATAGCGTGATGCATCAAATGAACAAATCCACAAGGGCCTAAGGCAGCGTCTGGGATCAATCCCGGCTGTAAGTTCGAACCCTCATCACGGCCCTTGTGGATTTGTTCATTTATATAAGCTTTCTCTCCCAATTTCGCACAACACCGGCGCCCTGCTGGTGTTCTTGCATTTCTTTGCGAATATACAGCTCCAGGAGTCGGGTCCCGGGGCGTCACAGGAATTTTGTGGAGTGCGTCTGTCTGTGTTGTGTTTGTGTTACTGTCCGATATTTTGTTTGCAGTGTGAGGATTGTACATGAACTGTGCAATCCTCACCCTGAACTGTGAGGATTAAGGTGGAGTAACGTGCCATAGGTAAAGAACACGGAACATCAGAAGTCCACGGTTGCTTAACATCCTTCCAGCAAGTATTAGAAATATTGCCGGAACAAAAGGGGAAAACACTAAAGAAAAAGCTGGATAGATTTCTGCAATTAGTGCCGGACCAACCGGGCGGTAGTGTATACAAGGACCCGCGGACAGCTCCAAGCAACAGCCTGTTGGACCAAGCTATCACAAGTCAAGCACAGACCTTGGGAGTAGAAGAACTACCCTAACCTCATCCAGGTACCGATATGACTGAGTGAGGAGGACCTTGGAGCGAGCCAATGCATGGCTCCATCACCAACGTGCTCATTCCGTATCAGGAATAAACACAATATTTGGATTAGAGTTGATACACACCCAAGACTTTACAATTAAATTGAATAAAATACTAAGTCCCATTAATTGTGGAACCAGCTCCAGTGACCCAGAACAAATAGGCTCTAAGAGAACATAAGAAATACCGCGGCCCGAGAAGATGAAGGCTCAAGATGATGTCCAATTTCAGCTTCCAAGCAGATGAAGTACATTTCAACTTTGATTTGAACTCGCGTACAGATCTACGCGAGTTTCACCATCCTGGAGCAGGACACTCAATCCCTTGACACAGGGTGGGGAAACCCACGACCAACGGACGATTTTTGTCAACATCTAAATTCCTACAATTATTGAATAATAATGTGAGTACCTAAATCTAAAAAAAAAAATGAAAAATTATTGCATGTAACCTTGATTATGTAACAAGTGAAGGAACAAGTGAGGGGTTAGGGGCTATTCATGCCCATGCCAGCTATTGGGTAGCTTAATCTTTATCAATCAATCGAGTGAGGGGGGGGGACACTACATGGTTATTGTTTCAGACGACACACTGAGCTTGTGGCGGATGGGATTGATTGAGGATTAATGAATGAAGATAAGGCCAACCAAGAGGTGGCACGGGCATGAATAGCCCCGTAAGTGATAGATTTTTTGGGAGTGAACGTGATCTCTGGTGGAGAAGGGAGGTGGGGGAGGGTGTCACCAGCTCCTCCTCCCTTCACTGACCAAGCGGCTCTCTGCGTCGCCACCACCTACACCGTCGCTACCACCTACACCGTCGCCACCACCTACACCGTCGCCACCACCTACACCGTCGCCACCACCTACACCGTCGCCACCACCACCTACACCGTCGCCACCACCTACACCGTCGCCACCACCTACACCGTCGCCACCACCTACACCGTCGCCACCACCTACACCGTCGCCACCACCTACACCGTCGCCACCACCTACACCGTCGCCACCACCTACACCGTCGCCACCACCTACACCGTCGCCACCACCTACACCGTCGCCACCACCTACACCGTCGCCACCACCACCTACACCGTCGCCACCACCACCTACACCGTCGCCACCACCACTTACACCACCACTACCACCACCTACACCACCTACACCACCACATGTTGGTATCTCAAGGCATGACACTGTTGATATGCTTGCAAAGACAGCCTATAGAAAACCAGTGGTAGAAATTGATATGGGTGTTTCATTAGCAGTGACAAAGAGAATACTTAAACAAATATCTAATGAAAATCTCACCGACCTAACAAATTCACAAAGACCTGAAAGTTGTAGCATTAAATATTATGATAGATATGGTGAGGAGACATTCACATATGGGACTAATAGAACAAGAACCCGGCAATGTGATGTTATAGTGGCCAGAATACGCCTGGGATATAGACGTATCTGGCAGCTTTCTCAAAACCCAAATGTCGAGTACACAATGTGTCAACTTTGTGAAAGAGAGAACATGCACTCTTGAACATTATATTGTAGAATGTCCCATACTGACTGACTTTCGCCCTCCTGGGCGAAAAGTATGCTGAACTGTGTAATTACTATACGAATACTGGAACACTTGATATATTGGACTTTTACCCAAGATTAACCATGTAATGTATCAATTATACAATGTATGTATGTGATGTAAGTATATAACCTGAGCTTGTAAAAGCACCTTAATCACCTTCTGTGATTAAGTGCTTAATTGCACACTAGTTTCTCTATCAGCTATCTCACCTTGTCAGAGTAAAAGAGACAAATGTATGTGAATGCATGTGTGTGTATGTACGTATATATGTATATGTACGTATGTGTGTGTGTGTGTATGTACAAGTATATATATGAAAGCTGATCAGAATTACATTTCACCTTTGTAAATGCACATTAATGACACTATGTAAAAGACACACCGAACACTTTATGTAGGACATACGTAAATCTGTGTATCTATATATTTACGTATGTAGGTTAGCTCAGCATTTTAAAAACACCGAATCACCTTCTGCGGTCGACTGTTCAATAAACCCTTGAACTATATGTTTAACACATCTCTAACCCTGTCCATGGAGGACAGAAGAAAATATATATATATTCTGGTTAGCATTGCAAATGTCTGGCCACGTCTGTGGTAGAAAACAAAAAAAAAAAACACTACCACCACCTACAGTACACGAGTCTCAACACCACCAAACATTTACACTATGATAACACGGATAACACCACTACTGAACCACTGATACACACACCCTCCCCTGATAACACACACACGCCACACACACCCCAACACACACTTTAAAACACACCACAATACGTCTTACTACTAACAGTAATGCCAATTTACCCTCAATATCAACCGCTCGGTAGGAAATTTCCTCCGCAGAAAATGCCTAAACCCAGGCCTTTATACATGGACTTTGGCCTTTATACATGAACCTAGGTCGTTATACATGGAGCTAGGCCGTTATACATGGATGTGTCTAGTATTTTTAAAGCCTTCGATTGCGCTTCGTTATCTTAGAATTTGGTTATCGTACTGTAGCACTCTTGTTGGTCGCTATTTAGTCAACATGATAAATAGGACAACTTTTCAAGTGCCTATTTTGTGTATATTTTGTAGTGTAATAGGAGCTAGTACACAAGGCTCAACCCTGCTGGGGACACCAACGGTAATGACCAGTTAATAACGCTGATTCAACGTGCAACAACGCCATTCATGGCTACTGCGTCATACGCGCAGCATGATACGCACATGATGGGGGGAGAAGGCCTGATGGCCGAGTGGACAGCGCTCGGGAGTTGTAATCCTTGGGTCCGGTGGTCGATCCTGGCGATGGCGGAAACAAATGGCTAGTTTCTTTCACCCTGATGCCACTGTTCACCTAGCAGTAAATAGGTACCTGGGAGTTAGATAGCTGCTACGGGCTGCTTCCTGGGGGTGTGCTTAACTAGTTGTGCTTGCGGGGGTTGAGCTCTGGCTCTTTGGTCCCGCCTCTCAAGTGTCAATCAACTAGTCAATCACTGGTCAATTAAATGGGTGTGTGTGGGGGGGGGGGGGAGGGGGGGAAATAATCAGTTGATTGACAGTGTAGAGGCGGGACTAAAGAGCCAGAGTTCAACCCCCGCAAGCACAACTAGGCAAGTATAACTAGGCGAGTCCACAACAGCACGTGGGCGGCGCCAGGCGGGCGGAGACGGGTCACTCCTTAGACCATCACCACCACTCCCACAGACAGCCAGCCAGCCCCAGCCAGCCCCCAGCCATCCCCAGCCAGCCAGCCATCCCCAGCCATCCCCAGCCAGCCCGCCAGTCAGCCAGCCCCAGCCATCCCCAGCCAGCCCGCCAGTCAGCCAGCCCCAGCCATCCCCCAGCCAGCCAGAAGGTGAACCACACGAGACAAACTACCCACACAAATTACGGCCTACACAGTCAAATTGTCACCACCACACACGCGCGTGGGCACATGGTAATTAGCGCAGTCGGCTTCACAGTCCACTGAACTCTACTTCGATTACCGGTTGATCGATTGACGCTAATACACGTGTCCTTACACCTGCTGCTCCTGATCATCTAGCGGTAAGTTCCGCTTGATTTAGGAAACTGTTGGGAGCAGGCATCCTGGGGAAAGAGGGGTAGATGGCGCCACAGGCTAATATGACACCTTTTATTAATTAAAAAAAAAAAATCGTATCCATTCGATCTCAAGCAGACTTGAGACATTCCACGGCCCTTCACACCCAGATTAGGAAGGGAATATTTTCCGTCGCCGACCTCGTTGTACGCCTCTGGTACACGTATAGATCGCGGCGCGGGAACAGAGTGACGCGTCTCTCACACGTGTGGCCACAATGGTTCCCAAGGTACGCGCCACCTGGAATTTGGCCAGAAGGGTCAATTTTGCTTGATCATTATTTCAAGAGGCTGTGTCTTGGCTCCTATAGCGCATACACACACACACACGCCACTGTAACGCTACTGAGGGCCACTCCCACTTTCATTCTATGCATATTTTAAAACAGGGTTCAAATAAAAAAAGTTAACTTTACACTTAACCTTTGACCTTGGAAACTGACCTATACCTTGAAGCTATATACAAATTAAATACTATGGGGGTATTCTTTTAGTTTAGGCTGTGTATTAGGGTATAGTAATGACCCTAACCTTTGCTGAAAACCCGGACCTCGAGTATATATCCAAACTTTGGAGAGCGATAACTGTACATATATATTATAAAATACCGCATATAAACAATATGTGGAGTATTCAAATGTATTTGATTTGAAGGTGGAAAATTTCAAGGTGGCGAATTTCAAGGTGGCGAATTTCAAGGTGGAAAATTTCAAGGTGGAAAATTTCAAGGTGGAAAATTTCAAGGTGGAAAATTTCAAGGTGGAAAATTTCAAGGTGGAAAATTTCAAGGTGGAAAATTTCAAGGTGGAAAATTTCAAGGTGGAAAATTTCAAGGTGGAAAATTTCAAGGTGGAAAATTTCAAGGTGGAAAATTTCAAGGTGGAAAGGTGGAAAATTTCAAGGTGGCGAATTTCAAGGTGGCGAATCTTGGCCGGTATTGGCGTGGCAGGGCAATAGCTGCTGGTCTCCGAGATCTACAAGTGTTCCAAAGTGCATCAAAATGGGAGACGGTGCCGGAAGGCATGTGGAATGACCCATTTCCATACGACCAATAGCAAACATCCTATTTAACAGACTAAGTAAGCTCATTCTTATCAATGTTTGAACACAAGGCTTAGCTAATCACACGAATTAAGAGCTGAGGACTCTTAATAAACTGCAAGATAAACTACACAATCTCTAGATTGTGTTAGACAAATGACTACCAGACTTCAACTCTGACAAATGCAAGGTTAGGAGAATAGGAAATTGAGCAATATCCCACATGCATGACAGGATGAAGGAATGACAACTTCTTCAGAAGAGAGAGAGACTTGGATCTCGGAGCGCGCCGCTCCAAGCAACAGCCCTGTTGGACCAAGCTCTCAAGTCAAACCTGGCTTCGGGCCGGGTTTGGGAAGTAGAAGAACTTCCAGAACCCCATCAAGCCAGCACCCCATTTGCCCACACCCACCCCACTTATACACCCTCACACCCTCCCCCCCCCCCCCCACAATAACGCACCTACCCACACCCATCCGCACACCCTCCCCCCCCCCCCAACCGTTCATGGAAAAGATGAAACGGAGCTGTGATTTATGATCAGGTTTATGTCTCCCGTTACGATGAAGGGACAAAAAAATAAGAGCGCGGGTTGAGTGCCTCGTACTGAACTTTATTTGATTTACTGTCATTGGATTAATGTGTTGTGAAAGCGAATAATTCCTTACACCTTCTAATTGCTATAAAGCCATCTTGGATGTGTTATCCTCTCCCCCCCCCCCCACCACCCCTCCCCCTTGCCCCGCCCCAAGTCACATGTATCAAACACATTTACATCAGCGTAGAGGTTTCCACTCTAACCTTCTGCTGCTGCTCTACGACCTGGTGACCCGGGCATAGTAGTAGTTAGTAGTAGCAGCAGCAGGTGCGAGGGAGACTACGTGGAGTGCCATCTGGCACTTCACGTAGTCCCATAGGCACCCCGTAGGCACGCAAACATCCCCCCCCCAAGCTCGGCCTAAGGCCCCGGTTCGTCTTGTGACAACTTCTTCTAAAAGGGCAGGTGATTACAGCGGCCCGCCAACCCCCACATATGGTGATTACAGCGGCCCGCCAACCCCCACATATAGTGATTACAGCGGTCCGCCAACCCCCACATATGGTGATTACAGCGGCCCGCCAACCCCCACATATGGTGATTACAGCGGCCCGCCAACCCCCACATATGGTGATTACAGCGGCCCGCCAACCCCCACATATGGTGATTACAGCGGCCCGCCAACCCCCACATATGGTGATTACAGCGGCCCGCCAACCCCCACATATGGTGATTACAGCGGCCCGCCAACCCCCACATATGGTGATTACAGCGGCCCGCCAACCCCCACATATGGTGATTACAGCGGCCCGCCAACCCCCACATATGGTGATTACAGCGGCCCGCCAACCCCCACATATGGTGATTACAGCGGCCCGCCAACCCCCACATATGGTGATTACAGCGGCCCGCCAACCCCCACATATCCGTCACAACCCGGCTGGTCTGCTACTTCCTGCTCGTACTTGTCTAAGTGTGTCCTCAATACGAGCACTTGAAGTGCTAACACTAACCCATCCTCATGTTCAAGACATCGTAAGCCTTAATATAACCGGACACACACACTACTGGAAATTAATGCATTGATTATATACGTTTCTCACCCACTAATCCTGATAGCCAAAGCGGTCCAAGTTTTGTTTTGGGTTCCTATATTATATATACATACATACACGGCATGTGCGCTCAAAACTGGACGCTCATCACATGGTGAGAACTAACTGCTCAAACGGTGCGGCTGGAGACTGTGCAGCTCAGTCTCTTCCACTGAACTAGTCAATGGACACCTTGGCACCTACACACACACACACACACACACACACACACACACACACACACACACACACACACACACACACACACACACACACACACACACACACACACACACACCAGCACAATGATACGCTCCGTTAATGGTAGAGAAGTTACCTTGAGGTGGTTTCCAGGATCAAAGACCTAAATGGTGGTCTGCTTAACCGGGCTTGAGCGCCGGTGGTCGAAGTGTGACGTATGCATTACAGCCTGGTTGATCAGGAATCCTCCCGGGGGGGGGGGGGGGATTTGAATTACAGCCTGGTTGATCATGTATCCTCTAGAAGGGGGTGGGGGGGGGGTGGTGTTTATAAAGTTCACGAAGCGAGGCTACAGCCACAATTGCCAGGTTTCCTGGATTAGTACTCGGCTCTCTCTCCACAGTACACAGTACTTGTCAATCATTCTCCACAGCCTGTCAACACGTGCACGCGCGCGCGCGCACACACTCCCCGGCCCGTCAACACACACACGTCCCTGCCTTACACTCCTCTAGGTGAAGTAGTACTAATAAGCAGTTGAGCAAGCATAATTAACAGCAGGTAAGCAAACGGCAATTAGGCAAGTCCAAAAAAAGGTGTTGTCAAACAAGCAGGCAAGCAAGTGGGCAAGCAGGAAAACAAGAACACAATGAAAACAAGAAGGATGACGGTAAGTAAATATGCAGTATGAATGGCTGGTAAACACTCGATGACTGACAACCCGCAGTGGGCGGGGAGAGGTGGGGAGGGGGCGGGGAGGAAAGAGGTGGGGAGGCGCTGGGCGGGGCCGGGGAGGGGCAGGGGCGGGAAGGCGCGGGGCGGGGAGGAACGGGGAGGGGCGGGAACGGGGAGGGGCGGGAACGGGGAGGGGCGGGAAAGGGGAGGGGCGGGAAAGGGGAGGGGCGGGAAAGGGGAGGGGCGGGAAAGGCGCGGGGCGGGAAAGAGGGGTAAGGAACAAAAGGGGCAGGGGGTGGGGTGGGTAGGGGGGAAGGGTGAACAGGGGGTGGGTTAAGGTGAGAGGGAACCCTAGCCAGGAAAGGTTGTGGAGCGTAGTGGCGGCGGGCGGAGCAGCAGCAGACACCAACACCGCCGCCGCCGCCGCCGCCGCCGCCGCCGCCAAGGTCGCTCAGGACCAGTCGCAAATTAAGAGCAACGTACTTACAACCTTCACAAACTACGCGCTGCTCGCCGCTTCCTTCCCCACCCCCCCCAACCCCTCAACAACCTACCCACAACCTGGGCGTGTGATACTGCGGCTTACCCATGACCCTTACGGTTTAGGAGGCCTGGTCAAGGACCGGGCCGCGGGGGACGCTAAGCCCCGAAAACACTTCAAGGTAACCTCAAGGTAGGTAACGGTAGAACCGTCGAGATCGTTCACATGTAAACCAAAGGTAAATATGCCTGATTTACCCGAGGGCCACTAACACTAGTAGTCTTGATGAGGACAGGAAGCCGGCGGCTTGTCTAAGCCCCCCCCCCCCCTTTGCGTTTATCATTTTTCAGGTGGATTGTAAAACCTATCAGTTTTGGCATTTGCGGCTTCAGCGAGTAGACGGTTCCATGGATTTAAAACCCTGTGGGTTAAGAATATAAACAACAGTCATGTACAGTCGACCACCAAAAGCTTTTTGGTCCGTGTAAAAAAAAGTTTATAATTTTAATTTACAGCAAATGTAGTCCTCTGGAATCTCAGTAGTTCATGATAGCCTGGCGTGCGCGCACACAAGTACTCAGTATGGTGTGGAGGAAGAGCTTGGACACGGGGGAGATACCAGATACACTTACATCAGCAGACATAGCCCCTCTACCCAAGGGAGGGAGCAAAGCATTGGCAAAGAATTATAGACCAGTTGCACTAGCCTCCCACATAATAAAAATATTTGAAAGAGTGATCAGGAGTCAGGTCACCAATGACCTTCACAACCCAGGCCAACATGGATTTAGAACGGGAAGATCATGCCTCCCAAGTTCAAGTATGTTTATTGAGATAAGCAATAAATACATCTCAAAGGGATAGAGTAGCTTAGGCTATTTCTACCCCCCTCACATGCCTCTCACAGCTACTTTACCACTACGACAAAATCACAGCAGCATTAGAAAAAACTGAATGCAGATGTGGTATACACAGACTTCGCAAATGCATTCGACAAATGTGACCATGGAGTGATAGCACACAAAATGAGATCAATAGGAATAACTGTTAAAGTAGGACGGTAGATATTCAATTTCCTGTCAAACATAACACAGTACGTCAACCAAATGAAATCGAGTCCAAGCGCAGTTAAAAGCTTTGTACCTCAGGGCACAGTCCTTGCGCCACTGCTTTTCCTTATTCTCATATCAGATAGAGACTCAAATACAAGTCACAGCTTCGTATCATCCTTTACAGATGACAAAAATCAGCATGAAAATTACCTCTGCTGAAGACACTGAAAAACTACAAGCAGATATTGATAAATTTTTCGATTGGGCAGCACAAAATAACATGATGTTTAATAGTGATAAAATCCAGGTACTCTGAACCGGTAAAAATGATGACATTTAATATAGGGTACAAAACACAATCAAATGTGCCCATATTAGGAATGCAGCATGTAAAGGATCTGGGAATAATGATGTCTGACGACCTAACGTTTAGGGAGCATAACCAAGCAAATATTGCGTCAGCCAGAAAAATGATAGGATGGATTACGAGGACTTTCAAATCCAGGGATCCCATGACAATCATTGAACTCTTCAAATCACTTGTACTGTCCCATTTTGAGTACTGCTCAGTACTCGCTTCCCCTTTCAGAGCAGGAGAGATTGCCGAAATAGAGGGAATACTGAGAACATAATACTCATACACATACGTGATAAAACACTTAAATTATTGGGATCGTCTCAAGGCTCTCCAAATGTGCTCACTAGAAAGGAGACGAGAAATGTATCAAATAATATGCACATGGAAAATACTGGAGGGCCAGGTCCAAAATCTACACAGTAAAATAATATACTGGAGTGAACGATATGGAAGAAAATGCAGAATGAAGAGCAGGGGGTGCCATAGGCACAATCAGAGAACACTGTATAAACATCAGAGGTCCACGGTTGCTCAACATCCTCCCAGCGAGTATGAGAAATATTGCCGGAACAACCGTGGACACCAAGAGAAAACTAGATAGTTTTCTTCCAAGAAGTGCCGGACCAACCGGGCTGTGGTGGATATGTGGACCTGCTGACCGCTCCAAGCAACAGCCTGGTGGCCCAAGCTCTCAGAAGTCAAGCCTGGCCTCGGGGCGGGCTTAGAGAGTAGAACAACTCCGAGAACCCCATCAAGCAGGTATGGGGCGCGTGTTGTGATCATGCTCGCACTGCCCCGCTCTTCCCCGCCGCCGCCGCCGTCGTCGTCGCCTCCCAGACACGCTGCCACACGTGGCTCCCGCCGCCTCTACCAGAGCGGGAAGGTGGGGGTCCACGCCCTGCTAGTCTCGCACGCCAGCACACGCGTCTGCCGCTCAGGCCAGCCAACACTCCCCCACTCCCGTCCATAACCTTTCTCCCTCCCACTACACCACCATCATAATGCCCCCAACACGCTTCTGGAAACCACACACACCTCACTCGTACAAGGATAGCGAGAGCGTAGGCGATATCGCCCATGCAGTTTTGATGGCAGGCAATAAGCAAGACGCCACAAGCAGCAGCACCAATGGTCCTTCCAATTTCCAAGAACACTAACCAATAACGGTTGGAATATACCATTATTATGTGACCCAAAGTCAAATCCCCCATACCGTCCACATGCGACGTGGAACGGAACAAGGTTAATCTGGATTGTTCCTGGATGACGTACTTCTCGGGCCCCCAGGCTTGAATTGTGAGAGCTTGGTCCACCAGACTGTTGCTTAGAGCGGCCCGCAAGCCCACATATCCACTGTGGCAATGGTTCGGCCTTCTTGCATTAAAGTCCCGTTATTTCCTAAATACTTCCACTTTTGTTCTGGCAATATTTCTTACACTTGCTTGGAGGATATTGAACAACCGGAGACCTCTGATAATCAGCGAACATTGTATGAACATGCCTATGGCACCCCTGCTCTTCACTGGTTCTATTCTGCATTTCCTTCCATATAGTTCACTCCAGCATGTTATGATGATACTGTGCAAATTTGGGACCTGGCCCTCCAGTATCTCCCATGTATATACTTTTTGATATCTCGTATGTCTCCTCTCTAGAGAGCACATTTTGCGAGCTTAGAGACGACCATTACGGTGTTTATGCGTGGTTATCTTGTCTTGAGATGAGGTTATCTTGAGATGATTTCAGGGCTTTAGTGTCCCCGCGGCCCGGTCCTCGACCAGGCCTCCACCCCTAGAAAGCAGCCTGTGACAGCTGACTAACACCCAGGTACCTATTTTACTGCTAGGTAACAGGGGCATAACGTGCCGTATAGGTTCTCTGCATTCCCTCTAATTCAGAGAGCAGGAGTCAGGCACTCACATGGCTCGACTTTCAAGTGCTTGGTCCAACAGGCTGTTGCTTCGAGCGGCCCACAAACCCAACATATTTTACCAAGAAATGTAAAGTGCCAGTAGCACAAGCGCCCAGCGCAATATGGAGAACATTTTGTTACAAAGATAAAAGAAGCCCCTTAAATCACCAGTCCACTATACATGGGAGGAAGTAACGCATTGGCTATAAACCAGTCGCACTAACATCACTCAATCATACTTTTTGAAAGAGTGATTAGAAGTCAGATCTCCAATTTTATGGAGAACTTCACAACCCCAGTCAATATGGACTTGGAGCGGGAAGATCCTGCCTTTCGCAAGCAGTCGCCCACTATGACAAAAATCACAAATGCATTGGAAGAAAAACCAAATGCAGATGTTGTAGACACAGACTTTTGTGCAGAATTCCTTATATGCTAATGTAAAGTTGTGTGTAGAGAAGAGAGTGGATACAGGTAAACATGTAGGCGCGGCTGGAGATGGATCGCAGTCTGGTCATGAACACCAAACAATGACTTAACATGTAACTACGGCAGAGAACATCTAAATAGTGCTCTCAGAGGGGGAGGGGGGGGGGGGTGGGAGAGAGAGAGAGACACAGAGAGAGGGGCAGAGACACAGAGAGAGGGGCAGAGACACAGAGAGAGAGGCAGAGACACAGAGAGAGGGGCAGAGACACGGAGAGAGGGGCAGAGACACAGAGAGAGGGGCAGAGAGACAGAGAGAGGGGCAGAGACACAGAGAGAGAGGCAGAGACACAGAGAGAGGGGCAGAGACAGAGAGAGAGGGGCAGAGAGACAGAGAGAGGGGCAGAGACACAGAGAGAGGGGCAGAGACAGAGAGAGAGGGGCAGAGACAGAGAGAGAGGGGCAGAGACAGAGAGAGAGGGGCAGAGACAGAGAGAGAGGGGCAGAGACAGAGAGAGAGAGGGGCAGAGACAGAGAGAGAGAGGGGCAGAGACAGAGAGAGAGAGGGGCAGAGACAGAGAGAGAGAGGGGCAGAGACAGAGAGAGAGAGGGGCAGAGACACAGAGAGAGGGGCAGAGACACAGAGAGAGGGGCAGAGACACAGAGAGAGGGGCAGAGACACAGAGAGAGGGGCAGAGAGACAGAGAGACACAGAGAGACAGAGAGAGAGAAGCAGTGGGGCAGGTACTCCTGCCTGCGACGCGACACACTGTACAAGCGAGGAGTACAGTGGAGGACAGATTTCAAGTGGATGGATCAACTCCGCCAGGCAGACCGAGATAAAGGTGGCGACGAAGGTGCCCAAGAATATCTCAATGAAGAGCTAAGAACGAACTTAAAAGCAGAACCGTCTCAAATGGGGAGGGTTCGTGGCCCCGTAAGACACAAGCTATGTGAAAGGTACATGATGAACCACAAGGACAGAAACGTAGCTATGACGCAGTGAAGTTTCAGTGGAGCAGAGGGCCACCTTCAATTATATAAAAACGCACATGCGGTAGCTACTTGAGCAAAGGAACCAGCTCATATGAAGAGGCACAGGTTGACGTGTCAGGTACCTTAACACCCTGCAACAACACTAATCCCCCTCCACCCCCCACCCCCCCCCAGGGGCGATGCAGGCTATATCAGTAGCGGTAATTAAAGTATGCGAGGTCGGCTGTATCTCTGAGGGTGAGCGCGCGCGCCATGCCACGTACTAACCTTCCCCAACCATCATACACTTGCCTTCCGTCGTAGCTTGGCTCCGAGGCGGGACGCACTCTCGAGGCGGGACGCACTCTCGAGGCGGGACGCACTCTCGAGGCGGGACGCACTCTCGAGGCGGGACGCACTCTCGAGGCGGGACGCACTCTCGAGGCGGGACGCACTCTCGAGGCGGGACGCACTCTCGAGGCGGGACGCACTCTCAAGGCGGGACGCACTCTCAAGGCGGGACGCACTCTCAAGGCGGGACGCACTCTTCAGCTATAGGTCTTCTAAGACATTTAGGCGCTCACGCCAAATTTGTATTCAGTGTTAAACAATTTACCCAAAATTTGCTTGTCCATTTTAAAGAATGAAGAACAATTTCTATTTATACTCTAAGCTGCATCACTTATGAACCCATCCCTGCCCTTGTGTGGCAGTGCACAATAGAAAGTTGTTGTCACATATTCACACATTAAAACATTGATTGTAACCATGATATATATGTGCTTCAGCCTACAGTTTAGACCTATTGTCTTATGTATGACCCTCTGTCCTGCGTGACAGTGAATACTACCATTAACCTCAATTTAATAAGACTATCAAAATTCTCAGATTAGGCAAAATTGTAATTAATTTTGTCAATAAAGATGTTAATAATAATAAGTGTTAAAAGGCTGTTGAGAATAGAGAACTGGAATCAGAGCTCCAGATTGCGTCGCAGTATTTAGGGAAAGACTAACAAAGTAGCTTATTAACAAAAATAGGTTTATTCAATAAAGTTACTAATACACAAGGCGCTTTTGTTACGTATGGCCTTCGTTAATATCACTTAAAGGCTATACAAAACATAAGCACAGGACTGCGGGCCGCTCCAAACAACAGTCTGTTGGACCAAGCTCTCACAAAGGCCGGGCTTGGAAAGTAGAACTCCCAGAACCCCATCAAGCAGGATAGCAGTTACAACTGTACACTCTTAATACTCAACACATGAAACACACAATCAACGACACTAAATATGTGCAGGTGATGAGTCACAATAACGTGGCTGAAGTATGTTGACCAGACCACACACTAGAAGTTGAAGGGACGACGACGTTTCGGTCCGTCCTGGACCATTCTCAAGTCGATTGAGAATATCGGACGGACCGAAACGTCGTCGTCCCTTCAACTTCTAGTGTGTGGTCTGGTCAACTAAATAGGTACACAGCAATACATCTCTGGAATCAATACCATTAAATATCGTAAGAGGTTTGCAAGACTACAGCCTGAATTAAGACTAAGCTACGGAGACAGATTAAGGGAACTCAATTTCAAAACCATGTTTTAACAGGATACAAAAAGAAGTCTTAACAAACTTAAGGAAATACTCATCCCTACTTGATAAAGGTCCAGGACGGACCGAAACGTCGTCGTCGTCTCATCTTATCTGTGGTTCAGTTCTCGTATCTTCAAGCCACGTTATTGTGACTCATCGTCTGCAATACTTATCTCTATACAGATGGTCGTGGAAGCCACCTCCACCCACAACACGGTCACAACCCACACTGTTCTTGAGCGCCAGGAAAGTTAACAATTTGAAGAAGGGAACTATCAGGGGGGGAAAGCGCCAAGCCATTACAACTATATAGCACTTGGAAGGAGTCAGGACAAAGATTTGGGATGGGAGACTTTGAGGAAAACAAAGCAAAACCAACACTACAACGCAATGTTCAAAAAGAAAAAGGATAACTAAGAAAAAGAGCTGCCTACATCGCAAACAAGAATGAGTCCTGTTTGCGTTCCAAGACGCCACCGGCAGGGTGTTTGTGGCCAGTGGGTCATCTTGAGGTTATCTTGAGATGATTTTGGGGCTTTAGTATCCCCGTGGCCCGGTCCTCGACCAGGCCTCTACCCCCAGGAAGCAGCCCGTGACAGCAGACTAACACCCAGGTACCTATTTTACCGCTAGGTAACAGGGTGCATAGGGTGAAAGAAACTCAGCCCATTGTTTCTCGCCGGCGCCCGGGATCGAAACCCGGGACCACAGGATCACTAGTCCAGCGTGCTGTCCGCTCGGCCGACCGGCTCCCGTGGGTGGGAAGAGGGTGTTGCTTACCGGAGCTGTGGCGTCGCCGTGGAGGAGACGGAAGCATCCACCACAAGTGGCAAACTGTCGCTATAGTAACGCCACGTCCGCATCAACACGTCCTCTATCTTGCCTCATGCCTCTCTCCTCACTCTCACTTCTCCCCCTCCCCCCTTCCCCCCCCCCCCTGGCCATGTTATGCCCAGTACTCACCTGACAACGCTGCCACTCTACCCCACACTCTAATGACCCAAGCTAATTAACTCTTGCTGTACAGCCTTGGTCAACCTTCCTTATTATTCGAGTGATAACGGAGCTGTTCACTTGAGACAGTTAATAAGCAAGTCCCAGCTGTGTCTGGGTACAAGTGACAGGATGAACAACCCAGCGGGTTTTCTTCCTGTTGGGGAGTGTTGTACATGCTGCTATGACGGTATGTCCACTCACAGGATGAATGGCGCTGCCCAATAAACTCGCCCCTCGGGGCAAAATTTAATTGGCGTATATACGATAAAAGAGTGTCTTCAGGCATATACACACGTCACCCTTGACGAAGCCATGCTGAAAACGATTCATTTCAAAGAACTAAAGTGGAATGCACCTAAAAGAAGAATTAGTGGAAGCCACCTCGATCCACAACGTTAATGTTAGATTCGATAAAGAATTCGAACATCAGACATGTTAAATTGTAGTGCAATAGGCACAGCAAGGGAAGGCGGGTCATAAAGAACTAGTCCTCTCTTCCCTGTAGCCAGAGAGGTAGGCGAGTACGATATGGACAATACAGTTTTAACATACATTACTGATGAAATGAAAGAGCCCATTTTATCTCTAGTCGCCTTCAGTTTAAAGTCTTATCGTTCTTAAAAAAAAACTATTTGTGGGCGACCACGGACGGCAATCAAATGTAGAAGTGTTTATAACTCCGCACACATGACAAGTTGCAGCATAACATGTTGCATAATGAGCAACATGGCATTTACCGTGCAGGTGTTTGGTTGTGTGTGAGGCCAAACACACGTGTTGACAACGGCGAGCAGCACGGGTGTACAGGGTCCACCTCCTGCCTCCCCTCCCCTTCACCCCTCCCACAGTCATGGATAACCTAACCTAACCTTCACCCTCCCACAGTCATGGATAACCTAACCTAACCTAACCTAACCTAACCTAACCTTCACCCTCCCACAGTCATGGATAACCTAACCTAACCTAACCTAACCTAACCTAACCTAACCTTCACCCTCCCACACAGTCAAGGATAACCTAACCTTACCTTACCTTGATGCTCTCACAAAACACACAGTTTGGCCCATACCTCCCCCCCCCCCCGACCTTCCACAAATGTAACTAGCCTACAGAGTAACAGCGCACACAATGTACAACATTAAGGAATAACTGGAACATGGAAGAGATTTTTTTTCTTAACTTGCCAATAAATGGAACCGTTGTACCGGTTGCTCCCAGCTCAACCAGCCTTGCACTGTATCCATGTTTCGCTCGATAAACGACATATGAGATTAAGAAACAAATAGTGTATTGTGAAGAATAATAAACAGGAGCTCCCGTGACTGTAATATCTCTATTGCTCAAACAATTATGTATTAGCGATAAGACCTACCATTAATATATAATGACTTACTGTAAATATATAGCTCTTGAAATAGAACATTCTCTGTAACTAGCTGACATTGTAATTATAAAGTGTTAAAGACGGATGAAATTGTTTATGTAATAATCTCCGTTGAGGTGTGATAAAGACCGTTTGTGCCCTCTGTAATGCTTTTTGCGCTACCGCTCACAGGATGAGTATGGGGTGCACAATAAAAAATCAGGGCCAAGTCTCACCTTCAGGGCTGAACCACCGTAGGGGGTCACTTGGCACTCTACCATCCCAGAGACCCTCCGGTTGGCATTCAACCCACAGCACCGTCCCATCGCTTCCCGCTCAACCACCGCCAGCGTCAACATGTTTTGTGTGTACCTGGATTGTATCTGAAGAGGGTTTTGAGAGTTGTTTTACACCTCACACCCGGCCTGGAGCCAGACATGACTGGTGACTGTTGCCTAGAGTGGCCCCGCAGGCCACCGTATCCGGCACCGGTTGGTCCGGCACTTCTGACAGGAAACTAATGTTTTTTTTTTAAGATCAACAATGGCAGCCATGCGGTCACATTTGGTAAATATTAAGGAGTATATTATACGAACACAATAGTTATTACGACCGAACACACGAGCGTATTACATTAAAGCCCCCCCCCCACCCCCGCCCCCCGGCGCCTCGGTGGTAAACAAGTGTGGGTGTTCTACCCGCGTGTTTACCAGCGGTGGAGCACACCTGGGAATAACAGAAGCCCCGCGCGACCCGAGCCCCACCACCTAAATAACACCAGCTCCGTCAAATGTCAACAAAACGTGTCATACTTTCACCTGTGGAGGAGGAGGAAGACGAGTCGGGTGGTGTCTGTGTGGCGCACAGCCTCAGGATGTCCTGGTTGATACCTGGTTGATACCTGGTTGATGGGGTTCTGGGAGTTGTTCTACTCCCCAAGCCCGGCCCGTGGCCAGGCTTGACTTGTGAGAGTTTGGTCCACCAGGCTGTTGCTTGGAGCGGCCCGCAGGCCCACATACCCACCACAGCCCGGTTGGTCCG